>NW_028274818.1:19857375-20008666 GCF_037043125.1 Eumetopias jubatus | reverse complement strand
AGATGTAAGAAACAGTAAATTGCTCTTTTTCTTGGAGGAAATATCCTAACATTATTCGGATCACCACAGCTGATAAAGTAACTGAAAGACACTTTTATTTTCTGATAATTTATATTCTACATACATATGTATATTAGCAAGCAATTTAGGATATTTGCACTTCTTAAACTTTAGGACATAGCAGCATGATGTCCTAAAATGAAATCATCAATGTAACAGATCAAAAAAAAATGTTTCATAGACACTTCAGTCTGAATATGATCTAATGCTTCAGAATTGATGTATTTGAGATTTATGATCCTGAAGGTACACTGCTCTTCTTGTCAGGTAAAAGCAAACATTTATTTATAAGAACAGGAAAATAATTCTCCAGGTCACTGTGCTGCATAGGAGATAAAAGAAAAAAAATCCCCGTATTAAGTTACACCAGTAAGAAGACTATATATGGAACAACATATGGAATTGGAGACAAAACTCATTAAACTTATAATAAATTCCTCTCCCTTTCCCCAAGAACTGTCTTCCATGAATGCATTCAAGAAAGTTAAATGGAAGTGAGGATGACCACTCCTGCATCTCTAATTTGTTTGATACTGGCCCCAGTCAATGTCATCTTCCAGAAACATGGTAATTTGCTACTTGATTTGCTGTTTAGGTAGGGAGAAGGTCATATGTGTTAATTGGTTCTCTCTTCAGTTATAACACTGACTTCACAAGTTGGGAAACCATTGTGAAGATCATAAAAAAAGCTAAACAAATTTTGTTTCTACTACAAAATCAGGAATTCGGGGAGTAACAGGTTGGTAAATATAGATTCCTCTTGAGCTTAACATGAAGTAGATTTTCATCAAAATGGTATTCTCTTTTTTGGAACAGTTTCAGAAGAATAGGTATTAATTCTTCTTTAAATGTTTGGTAGAATTCCCCTGGGAAGCCATCTGGCCCTGGGCTTTTGTTTGTCGGGAGATTTTTTTTTTCTTCCTTTTTTTTATTATGTTATGTTAATCAACACACATTACTTCATTAGTTTTTGATGTAGTGTTCCATGATTCATTGTTTGCATATAACACCCAGTGCTCCATGCAGAACGTGCCCTCTTTAATACCCATCACCAGGCTAACACATTCCCCAACCCCTCTCGCCTCTAGAACCCTCAGTTTGTTTCTCAGAGTCCATAGTCTCTCATGGTTCATCTCCCCCTCCGATTTTTCCCCCCTTCATTCTTCCCCTCCTGCTATCTTCTTCCATTTTTTTTAACATATAATGTATTATTTGTTTCAGAGGTATAGGTCTGTGATTCATCAGTCTTACACAATTCACAGCGTTCACAATAGCACATACCCTCCCCGGAGATTTTTGATTACTGCTTCAATTTCCTTAGTGATTATAGGTCTGTTCAGGTTTTCTACTTCTTCCCGGTTCAGTTTTGGTAGTTTATACATCTCTAGGAATGCATCCATTTCTTCCAGATTATCTAATTTGCTGGCATATAGTTGCTCATAATATGTTCTTATAATAGCCAAACTATGGAAAGAGCCAAGATGTCCATCAACAGATGAATGGATAAAGAAGAAGTGGTATATATATATATACAATGGAATATTATGCAGCCATCCAAAGGAATGAAATCTTGCCATTTGCAATGACATGGATGGAACTGGAGGGTATTATGCTGAGTGAAATAAGTCAATCAGAGAAAGACATGTATCATATGATCTCACTGATATGAGGAATTCTTAATCTTATGAAACAAACTGAGGGTTGCTGGAGTGGTGGGGGGTGGGAGGGATGGGGTGGCTGGGTGATAGACATTGGGGAGGGTATGTGCTATGGTGAGCGCTATGAATTGTGCAAGACTGTTGAATCACAGACCTGTACCTCTGAAACAAATAATACATTATATATTTAAAAAAAAAAAAGAAAAGGAGAAGATAATAGGAAGGGAAAAATGAAGGGGGGGAACTGGAGGGGTAAATGAACCATGAGAGACTACGGACTCTGAGAAACAAACTGAGGGTTCTAGAGGGGAGGGGGGAGGGGGATGAGTTAGCCTGGTGATGGGTATGAAAGAGGGCAAGTACTGAATGGAGCACTGGTGTTATATGCAAACAATGAATCATGGAACACTACATCAAAAGCTAATGATGTAATGTATGGTGATTAACATAACATCATAAAAAATGGTATTCTCATGAGACATTTCTAAGTCTCAGTGATGAGTAATATCAATGATATCATAGAGATCTAGGAATTTGTTATAAACAGTGCTCGATAGTCTACAAATCATTTGGTATTTAATTCTGCCAGTTTATCTTAAATGAGTTGAGATCTCTTTAAAGAAGACTTGGAGAAAGATTCACAGGGGCTACTTGTAAAATAACTGCAAATTTCATCTTAAAGAGTTTCCAGGTTCTATTTCTTTCTTTTTTTGAAAAAAGATTTTATTTATTTATTTGAAAGAGAGACACAGCGAGAGAGGGAACACAAGCAGGGGGAGTGTAAGAGGGAGAAGCAGGCTTCCCGTGGAGCAGGGAGCCAGACGCGGGGCTCAATCCCAGGACACTGGGATCATGACCTGAGCCGAAGGCAGAGGCTTAATGACTGAGCCACCCAGGCGCCCCTCCAGGCTCTATTTCATTAAAGGCCCATAGCGTGGTATGTGAACTGACCTGGGAACTGGATTTGGATGAGGAATTCTCATTGTTATATTTACTCAACTCATGACCTGTTCATTATACCTGAATATTCCCTCTTATATAAATCCAGTGGATGCTTACTAAGCTGCCTACTGACTTTTGTCCCAGTAACCCTATGGTCAATTATGCACAGCCAGGAGAAGCAAAATGGCTGCTTTTCCTTACCTTTTTTACTCAAGTGTCTATCTGTTATTATACATTCAAATCACTTTTCACTCCTCCAGTATGTCTATATTCTGCCAGGATAATATTTCTACTTACTGTCTTATCAATGGCATTTATCCTTTATCTCACCTGGGACAAAGGGTCAGTTTCTCATTAAGAAGCTTCAGGTAACAAAGAATTCCCCATGGGGTAGAAACAGTGAACATTCTATTCTGGTCATAGGTTTTAGGGTGCATTCCCTTTTAACCATTTCAAGTCTGAAATAAGTGGTTTCACTTGTCTTGGTAAAAGTCTCACAAAATCCCTGTCCTTCATTCAACACACAGCTAGTGGAAAGCTACTTTAGAGGGAAGCTGTATAGAAGTGGAATCACTGTTTTGTTCTCTGCTGATCTAGCATAGGCTCCCTAATGGCAGAATTTATAATTAAGCAGGTAGGAGTTATTGGCTTAATTGCTCTGTACCCCCTATCTAGATCTATCTGCAATAATTCTTTTCATTTTCTCATACCTTTGATTTTTCTTCCTCTAGTTCTTCCCTGTATTACCATTAAAGAAGCCCACATCTTATGTGTACAGGTGTTGCCCAAAGTTTGTCTGCTAATTTTGTATGTGACAGAATAATAAATCCTCTTCAGACCTATAAATGGGAGGCATAAAAGGATGTGATGGTAAAAGAAAGAACTCTAGATGGAGAATTAATGGTCTAAATTCAAGTTTCAGCTCTGCTTCTTAGTATCAGTCTTACATAATTTAATCCCTCAGATTCTCCATTTTCTCATCTGTAAATATGAATAATAATTTGTTTCTACTACAAAGCCAGGAACTCAGGGAATAACAAATTGGTAAATTTAGATTCCTCCTGAGCTTAACATGAAGTAGAGTTTCATCGAAATGATATTATCATGAGACATTTGTAAGTCTTAACTCTGATGAGCAAGCTCCAGTAGTATTGTAGAGATCTAGGAATTTGTTAGAAGCAGAGCTCAGTAGTCTGCAAATCATTTGGTATTTAATTCTGCCAGCTTATCTTAAATGGGCTTTTATAGGAAGCAAATGAGACACTGTTTGTGAATGTGCTTTGTAAATTATAAATCACTAAAAAAGATAATATTTTGTATAGCACAAATTGATTTTTTTGTGCTTGTGAGTTTATTGGAAAAGTTTATTTCTGTGAAGTAACTATTTTATAATAACTTACCTTTGCTACTAACATAACAAACAGGCTTACCTGGGAGAAACAAATTACCAAAATATCTTGAATGAAAACACTTCCAATTTAATGTGTTCTAATGAACTCATCCTTATTTTATAATGCTTGACTTTTGAATCCTAATCTTTCATCTTCAGATTAAATAGAAGAAATCTTTAGAGAGAAAAAAATAAAAAAAATTAAACCTGTTTCACTTGTATTTTCTACATTAAATAATTAACATTTTGCAAGAATCAGTCATTCCAAAGCAAGTGCATGTCTTTACTTTTTAGCTACTTTCTTAAAGTTGGTTCATTACTGTTAACCATTCATACCAAACTGGAGTGTATGTTTGTTCAAATTAGATTTGAACAAAGTTTAGTTTTATATTTTATTTCTAGATTTTTATATTTTAAAAAGTTTGTTTTTTATGATACTAAAATGAGTTTAAAATAATCATCTATGTGGGGTGCCTGGGTGGCTCAGTCAGTTAAGCATCTGCCTTTGGCTCAGGTCATGATCCTAGGGTCCTGGGATCAAGCCCCTGCATTGGGCTCCCTGCTCAGCAGGGAAGTCTGCTTTTCCTTCTCCCCATGCCTGCTCTCCTGCTCACTTCCTTCGCACCCCAAAAAAATCTTTAAAATAATCATCTATGAGATAAAGTGTACAGTTTAATTGTTTCCCTGTTAAATAGCATTTTTGAGAGTAACCTCAAAAAGAAATGACGAGCATCAATTATGTTAAAAACAACAGTTTAAAGAAATTTAGTTTTTGTTATTGAAATGAAATTGGTATAAATAAGTTTCAGATGTACATCATAATTTGATATTTATATAACTAAAAAATGATCAGCATAAGTATAGTTACCATCCATCACTATACAATTTTTTTCTTTTCTTTTTAAAAATTTTTTTCTTTATTATGTTATGTTAATCACCGTACATTACATCATTAGTTTTTGATGTAGGGTTCCGTGATTCATTGTTTGCGTATAACACCCAGTGCTCCATTCAATACGTGCATCACAATTCTGGACTTCAAGCTCTATTACAAAGCTGTCATCATCAAGACAGTATGGTACTGGCACAAAAACAGACACATAGATCAGTGGAACAGAATAGAGAGCCCAGAAATGGACCCTCAACTCTATGGTCAACTAATCTTCGACAAAGCAGGAAAGAATGTCCAATGGAAAAAAGACAGTCTCTTCAACAAATGGTGTTGGGAAAATTGGACAGCCACATGCAGAAGAATGAAACTGGACCATTTCCTTACACCACACGTACACTTTTTTTTAACAACCCAGAATACATATTTAGATATTCAGATGTAAGTGAAGAGCCATGTATAGTGAACATTGTGTTACATCTCCAATAATACCACACAGCTCTCTTAGTTGGCTTAGAATAAGAGCATTGACTGAGAACTGCTAGTGATTTGGGCTTAGGTCGAAAGTTGGCACCTCATGATTCTAAGCCAATCTCCCTCCCAACATTTAGTTCAGAAACCGTGCCTAAGCCAATTGTTGCATTGTATGCCCCCAATAGAAGTTGACATGTGACCCTATTTATATCAATAATGTTCCTCAAACAGGGTAATTTTTGCCATCTTGAATAACTATATACAACATGACTAGTGCATGTCCCTTGACAGAATTGCAACTTTTCTTATTGTTTAAAGCTTTTTAATGTAAATATTTTTCTAAATTCAACCAAAGGTTTTCAAAATAATATACCGTATAAGAAATGAGTTAAAATGATGTAATAAATATGAAATTACCTTAAAAATGGAAACAAAGACTCAGGAAATATGTGAACACAGAACAGTGATTTCAACCGAGATGCATTTAACATGTGAATATAATGAATGAATGCTGAATATTTTTAGTTATTAATTTAACATTATTTAAGCTCTGCTCAAAAGAACATGGCCCACCTTGAAGGAGGGAATAGTCTACTTTGGTAATTTTGTATTATAAAATGTGATAAGTTTTATATAAAAAAGGGGATCAAGGCATTATGGAAGAGTAGAGAAGGATTTTCTGCCTGCAAGAGGGAAAAACAGACAATATTTTAAAAGGTAACTTGAATTTAATCAAGAACTATGGAAAGTTGAGGTTGATTATCATATGAACTAGTAAGAAAAACTTAAAAAGACCTTATATCATCTGTAGCAACCAGAATAGTAATACGTAGTGATTTCTGATGTTGGCAAACAGTTTGTTTTGACTGAATAGGATGCTATGGTGAAATTAAGGAAGTTGAACTTGGCAAGGTAGTGGGGAGAACCACCTCATGAGCAAGTTATTATTTTAACCTGAATGTGATAGTATTCTCTTGGATTTTTTAAGAAGTGCAGACCTTGTCAGATTTGGTTTTAGAAATTTAGAAAGCATACTTATGAGCATTTGATAGTAGGGGTAAGATACGAGTGGTTAATTAGGAAGTGATCACCATTTTCCATGCCATAAATAGTAAATATGTGAATGAGGGTAATAAGTCAGAGCTCTGGAAAGATACTCAGAATTCACCCAAGCTTTTCCTGTGAATGAAAACATTAAAAAGAAAAACAACAACAAAAAAAGGAGTTGGGGAATAAGGAAATGTTCTGTAAGTAGGCAGAAAACTGGCAGGTTTGTTTCAATATAACATTTAGTAACCCTTTAGTTACTAAAAGGTAACTTTTCTCTCTTCACTTAGTGCCCCACCATTAGCTTATGAACTACTCTTAAGTATTCAATTTCATTTTCTTTTTTCTGATATTTTTGTTCCTTGCTGGAATCATGATTTGTGTATGATTTTTAAAAGTATCAGTTAGCTAGTAGATAGTTCAGTGCAAGGTTTTCCGGGTATAACAGTCTGAACTAACATATTGCTACAGCCCACTCCCAATTCTCCAAATCATTGGAGTCTGTGGAGATTCTACAACTCTAGCTAAACTACTTTTGTCAGAGTTATTGAGTATTTCTATTTTGATCAAATCCAAGGTATTTTTTTTAATCTTTGTCATATTTGACTAGTTAGTAACATTTGACAGAATTGACTATTTCCTCGCATTTAGAAATCTACTTCTTGTCTTTGCGGTAGTTTCCTCTTCAGCAATCCCTCATGCCTCACTGACCACCATTCTTAGACTTTCCCGGCATCTCTATTTTCTAAATGATGCAGATTCTCAGATCATAGGTACGCTCTTCTCTATTTTTTTCCCCTCTGTTATCACTTGAGAGTTATCCCATTCACTTAAATACCAGCCACTTTCACATGTATAGCTACAGCCAAGATATTTTCACTGAGCTTTTGATATTTCCACTTGGATGGCTCATAGACTTCTAAACTTAGCCAAGCCAAAATTGAAATCTTTAATTTTTGTCCTTTAAAGTCTATTTTTTTGCCAAGTCTCAAGAATTGAAATAATTTCTCCAGTTTATTGAAGTTAGAAACTTTAGAGATATTTTGCATATTGTCTTTTTCCTGATCCCAGATACTCAAGCAATGATTATTGGCCAAAAGATATATTTCACAGCTAGCTATTCTTACCTATCACCTTTCTTCTCACCTAGACAGCCCTGCTAACCTAACAGCTCTTATTACTAATGCATTTTCTTTCTTCCCCACTATTTTGCACAGAGTCTACAGTGAAAATTTGAAAATAAAATGATTTATTCTCTATTCACTTCTTTCCTTTGGTGGTTTCTAAAACATTTGTGATAAAATACAAATCCTTTCAGTGACTAAGAAGATAATGCATGATGTGCTTTTTACCTACTATGTTCAGCTTCACTATTCCTCTTTTCTGTTTATATTCAAGGCACACAGTCATCTGTCATTCCTACTATACCCAATCCTATTCATTACCTCTTGTGTTTTTCAGTTTGTCTCTATGCCCCCAAAATACTCTTTTTCTTTATATGTGTTTTCTCATTCTTAGTACTTCAAATCGTGCACCCTCTCTTCAGTCAACCCAACACAACAAAAGTACTACTCTTACTCTCTCTTGTAGCACTTTGTTATTTTCGTGATTAACATTGCATACTACTTGTATTCATTGCATTATGTGTCTGTTTATTTGGTTAATGTCTGTTTACCACACTGAAACATGTCAAAAAGGAATAGAGACAGACATTTATTTAAGGTGACAAGACATTTTGTTCTCAGTATAAAACTAAGCCTGAGCTCATTTCCACTGAAACAAAAAGTAGGAGGCTTTTTAAATGCTGGATGTGTAAAAGGAAAAGTACTAAAGGGTTTAGGAGGGAGGAGTGGAGGACGGAAGGAGAGGCTGGTCAATGTGATCAGGCCGTCTGCTAATCATGGCTGTTTGAAGTTAGGCTCCTACTCTCCCACAAAGACCAGGACAGAGAAGTTCTGTTCTTCTCAGTGATTTCATTTCAAAGGGATGACTCCCAGGTCTTTGAAAAAGGCATTTTTGGGTTGCAAAAAATTTACATCTTGATGGGGCAGAAAAAGAATTTATAACTGCAGATTTTCTAAAGTAAATGCTCTGAGGAAAGGGAAGTCAGAGGTCTGTCATCAGATTTTGGCTGGAACAAACACTAAATTCTTTTAGAAGCGTTGTGCTTTCTCAGCCAGGTATTTTAAGGAAACTGGAGTCATCCTCAGGATAAGACCTTTTGCTGATAGTACTTATGCTAAAGTTTGGCCAAATCTCTTTGTGTGTGTGTGTGTGTGTGTGTGTGCGCATGTATTCATGTGTACAAGCACGTGTGTGCAAGTATGAGCAGGGTGTTGGATGGAGTCATTTGGGCCAAGAGTTTGCAGTTCTCAATTCCTTTTTTATTCAGGGGAGATGGGGGGATCTCTTATTTGCAGAGCAATTATTAATAATCATGTCCAGGTTTCTGAGAAGGGTCCAGTCTTTGCTTCCAACTGTGTAATTTGGGAGGGGTCAAATTGCCAGGTGAGGCAACTGGTGACACAGCTGTTCCACAGAAGACAATGATACACTCATGAGACAAAAACATGAACATTGGGAATAATGTAAAGAATCCAGGTCCCTTAAGGAGTCTCCTAAGACATTCCGTTAGTGGAGGAAAGCATTTAAAAAGACAGTCAAACTGGTCATTTTCTGTAAGTTGTGTTGGCTGCTTCTCAGACATACACCTCTGCTGTGACTATTTCTTGACAAACATTTCTGTGACTGTTTACAAATTTGCAGCCTTGGGAACCCACCAGTGCCTAAACATCTTTAGATGCCAATGCATAGACTAAGACATGCTTGTTTTATAAAGTCATTTTGTGAAGCTCAAATATTTCATGGTTTAATGCAAATAGTTTGTCCTAAGTTAGAGATAGATTGTTCCAATTCTAGGCTAACTTTTCTAACACAGTTTGTAATCTTATAGTGTATCTCCCAATATAGAAGAAGGCTGAAATGTTGATGGGTAAGATACTGAGAATAGAGTGCCTTGTAAGTTTAGCCTGAGTCAGTGACTTTCTCAAAGACCTGTTTACGCCTACTCTAGCAATCGTTTATTCAGGAGTTTAAGGACCATAGTTTCCAAGATATTTCATGTTTCTAATTTTCACTTTGAGAAGTTTGTTTTAGATAGCCACTTGAGAGACAACATAAGCCACAAAACAAGGGTCAGTAAGGTGGGTTGAAAGTACTTGGTATGCTTTATGACTACATATAAAATAATATCCCTTAAGAGCATAATAGTCTTGGTTGCTACCTCTAGTAGTTGTGCAGAATCTTGAAGGGCTAACTGGTAGTAGGATCCAAAGGGAAGGTCATACCATTATCTCCTGATTGGGTATTTTGGTCCCATTTAACCAATTTCTTTTGCTTGTATCCTATATCAAATAAATGATATTGATATCACAGGGGCATTAAAGGAAAAATGGTGTCCATAAAGGGAGTTTGGCCCTTAAAAAAATTTCCAGTTTCATGAAAATAGATTTCACCTTGCCATAGAGATGGAGAATTTACTGTGTCCCACAGGGCAACTATATTCATTAGACGGACTGCTAGTAAAACACCACATTCTTTGATTTAAAGAGGCCATGCTTAGTCCCAGTCTTGACAGCGGTTAAGTTTACTACCGTTCAAGAGGAGAGACCTATCTTGTTGGTGTATATATTTCCTGCCCGAGCCAAATCTAAAAGCATAAGTGGGACAATTATAAAGGGGATACCAGTTTTAGAGCTGGGGTGGGCGACTGTGAGAGCAATGAGTAAAACAGTGTGAAGACCTTTTCATCTGAGTTCAAGGTTGGCTTTCCAATGGTGATATTTCCAGAATACCAGATCTCCTATTTGTAAGTCTAGAGTCTGAGGAAGGTGACCTTGACTTTGTGTTGATTATAGGACTGCGTGCATCAAATTAATCCCTGACTGTATCTCTCAGCATTAGATTGAAATCCTCTATTAGTGAGGGTGAGTAAAGCATTCTCATGGTCTTCCTGCAATGATTTCAAAAGGGGATAATCATTGAGGAGGTAGGAGTAAGGATTTTAGTGTCATAATCTTTTTTTTTTTTTAAGATTTTATTTATTAGAGTGAGCAGAGCAAGAGAGAGCCTGAGCAGGAGGGAGGGGCAGAGTGTGAGGGAGCAGCAGAGAGTCCAACTGTACTCCTGGCTCCATCCCAGGACCCTGGGATCATGACCTGAGCCGAAGGCAGACACTTAACTGACTGAGCCACCCAGGCTCCCCTTCCTATGTAATTTTGCTAGTGAAATGTGACCCTCTGTTAGTAGACATGGTAGAATGAATACCTCAAATGGGGAAAATTCATTCTAAGAAAACTTTGGTAACTAATGTTGCTGATGTGTTTCAGCAAGGAAAAGTTTCTAACTATTTAGAAAACATGCAGGTTAGAGTGGGTACATATTAGAAATACGTATGTATTGGAGATTTTTTGGCCAAAAGAAAGAATTTTTTCTAATAATTGACTTAAGTCCTTAGTTGAATGAGTGTTAGGGTGAATGGTCAGAGGAACTTGGAGAGGTAAGATAAAGTGGCATAAACAGAAATGGGAGGAGTTGGGGATCTGTAGAAAGAGTCTTTAATGGAGTACAGCGAATTTTGATATCCCAATTCATGAGAAGATCCTTTCTTAATAAATTTACTGTGAGAGTACAACTGAAAAGAGAGTTGTGCTGATCTTTAACAGATCCTGTAGAAATGGTAAAAGGCTGAGGAAGAGGCAAATCATGAGGTAAATTATCAAAATCCCTCACTGGTTAAGTTTTGTGACTTTAGAGAAGGCAGGCAGGAAATAAGGTGGTGGTGAAGGGAGAATGTAATACTTCAGTGTTGATGAGAAATGTGAAGTCTCCTTCAACTTCTAGAGCCATTTCCCCCTGTGAATTTAATGGCAGTTGAAAGCTGGTCCTCTTGAGGACCAGGCAGTCCTGAGTTCAGTGTCCCTTTTCCTTACAGTTTTAGCAAGTGTTGCAAACAATGGGAGCCCACAATTCTGGAGCTTGCTGTGGAATACATTTTTCAGGTTCTCTAAACGTTGGTCTTACTTGATAGTAGGTATGGGCTGCATCCTGGGTTTCATCTGCAGGAGATGGGGGCCCTGGTGAACTTTATGCTTACAGAGGGTTGAAGAGCTGGAGGTACTGCTCGTGGAGAATATCCTGGGAGAAAGGGTGCAAGGGAAAGCTCAGATAAGAATATGAAGGTACTGCAGGGGCTCTAGGGCACTTACTGAGTAAGATTTTTTTTCTGAAGAAATTGTTTAAAGAGCCTTGACAATTTGAAGGAGGATTTGAGTTAATTTAGTCTCTCTCTCTCTCGCTCTCTCTCTTTTTTTTTTGCTTCTTCATACCAGGCGGAGTAAGCAGACCACTGTATATCTAAGAGTTTCATTTCCTTTTACTCTAGGGTTTCCCTCCTCTTAAGCAGACTAATTTGGAGATATCCCAGGAGCCTGAGAGAGACCATTATAGCTCAAGGGGGTTTTTACTAAAGTTTTTCCATCAAGAAAGAAAGTAGATAGAATTAGGGCTGTAGTGATGAAACACATAGTATAAAAGAATTTAAGAAGGGAAAGTTCTAGTGGATTAAGAAGCTTCCATGTTCTTATCTAATGATATTTTGCATACAGAGAAGCCTGGGGTTCTAACCCAGTCTCTGTACCTAATGAACAAGGAAGCCTGAGCCTCTCAACAAGATTCTAGAGAGTATTCAACAACTTAAGAATCAAAATCTGTGCTCATGTTGCCTCACCAGGCATGTGTCTGGGACACTAGATCAGGAGTCGAACTCACCACTGGATACACAAATAAGCAAGCAGACAAAGGTCTTGGAGAGTGCTGGGAGGTTCAGCTGTTGTGTCCCATAGTCTGATGGTAGTTCCTATCCAGATTTGAGTGACAGCTCCGGGAAACTATTCAAGAGAAACCGTGCTGGGCATTTGTCAAAGGCAGCTAGGCAGTTTTTATTTGGACTACTGCAATGGGGAGAGAGGCTCCAATATAAAATGAGCTCAACTCTACTAAAAGGAAAGGTGGGAGACTTTTAAAATGCTGGTGTCCTAAAGAAAAAGTACTGAAGGACATTTTTGATGATTACATTTAAAAGGGATAACTCACAGGTCCTTGAGAAAGACATTTCTGGGTTGTAAAATGTTTACATCTCAAAGGAGTAGAAAAAGGATTTGCTACTGCAAGTTTTCTAAAGTAAATGCTCTAAGAAAAGGGAGGTCAGGGGCCTACAGGTTTTGGCTAGAACAAAAAGTAAATACTTTTGGCAACATGGAACTTTTTCATTAAGGATACTGTTGGTCAAGGGATACAGCCTTGAATAGAAAAAGCGTGTGTGTGTGTAGAGGTGGGGTTGGTGGTGGTGGATACAGTCATTTGTGCCAAGAGTTTGCAGTTCTCAGATATAAGCTTCATAAAAAAATATTTATTGTTTCTTTTTTCTTTACAGTCATTAGGACTAATTCTCTCTCTCTCTCTCTTTTATTTATGTATATATTTTTTGAGTGAATGAATGATTAAACACATTAAGCCAGAAGGCCCCAAATGCTTGAAATGGGCTGGAATAAATTCCAAGAGTAGGTACAATATAATTGCTTAATTTGAAATAGATTTACTTTTATTATAAAATAATAGTACTGACATATTCAACAAAATACATAATAGTAACTATTTTAAATTTTCTTTAAAATTATATCAATCTAAAATATTTTATACTTATTTATAAAATGTATGGGTTAACATAACATAATAAAATAAAATTAAAAAAATGTATTATTCTTTTACTGCACTTGTTCTCTTCCTGATATAAGATGAACTTTAACAAATAGAGTAGCTGAATTCAAGAATAAAGTAGTAGCTGTCTGTAATCAATTGGAACTATGTTAATCATCTGAGGTGTAAATTTATACCCTTGCAGTTTTACTTTTTTGAAATTATTTTCAGATTTTAATAAAATATCTGAAGGTACATTGACTAGACTTATACTATTGTATTTTCCTCTGTACAACTTAATTTAATGGTGGATATTTAAAAACTTAGCAGTATAGCTAAGTATATGTATAGCATAATATTATATAGCTTATATGTATAGGATAATATTCTACATTTTGTAGGAATTGCAAGAAATATTTAAAAGCCAACAAGAGACAATTTTACTCTTTCCAAAATATACTGGTATTTAAATGACTTCATAAGTAACAGTTCTGTTTTAGTCTTTTATTCTATTTGACAGATATTTACTGAATAGCTCTTAGGAGGTAATAGATTCTTCACCAGTGGTTTTCTTTGGGAAGAAGGTGTGTGTTCAAAGTCAGTGTATTTAGTGTCCTTTTACCTTGGACCCCAAAATCCTACAGATTTATTTGTATTCTACCAGGGCCCTCAAAGAATATACAAGGGCTCTTTTCTTGTAAAATTCCTGATGAATTGCAAATACTGATAATTCACCAACATAGTGTTAAATTGGCTGTTGAAGTTTACTAGCTTAATGTCAGCATTTTTGTTCTCTATCAATCTTCATCTCTACTTCAGTTTTCCTAATACATCATAGATTCTTCAAAGATAGGTGATTGTAGAAGGTACTTTGGGAGGTTTTTAGTCCTTTCATCCACAGAGACTTACAAATCTGTCAAACCATTTAAATTTATCAGGTGTTTCTAAGGATTCAAGAGAAACAAATTCTAACAGCTCAGTTCAATATTTAAATACTTATTGAGGGTTAAAATTTTCAGATTGCAACTGAAACTTTTTTTAAATTATTCGAGCATGTGGGAAAAGGAAGACATGATTATTAATTTTATTCATGTACAGCGATACTCAATAAACATTAATTCATCATGTCAACCTGACAATAAGCATTTTTTCACATTATGTTAATGTATTTGACTTAATTCACTTAAACAACAAAAGCCATGTAGCATGTATTTTCAATTTCTCTGTGGGCCCCAGATATTTAGCTTTTATGAACTTATTTGATTCCAAGAAAATACCAGTTTAATCTCTCAAATTCTAGGCTAAATATTTTCAGTCTATTTTTCCAACTCTTTTTCTGATTGCCTTCGTTGATGCAGAAGACCAATGAAAGCTTTTTCTAATTAAGAAGTGAATCTACTTAGGATAGAATAACAGATCAACCCTTGAGATGTGATTTTTCATTCCACAAAGACGAACATATGTGAATTAGAGACAGAGGGAAAGAAAGAGAAAGGTTAGAAACAGGGGAAAAACATTGATGATGAAACTGCTCCTGTCCTTTAGAAGTACCTGATTAAAACGTATGGAGAGTAAGGGGGGGTGGAGCAAGATGGCGGAGGAGTAGGAGACCTGGATTTCGTCTGGTCTTAGGATGTCAGATGAATAGGGATCAAACCATTCTGAACACCTACGAACTCAACAGGAAATCGAAGAGAATAGCAACACTCTCTGAACAGAAAAGCGACCACTTACTGGAAGGTAGGACGTGCGGAGAAGTGAATCCGAGGCGATATTCGGGAGGCTAGACGGTGGGGGAGGCAGCCTCCGTCAGCCGCTTCTGGCAAGTGATAGAGCCGCGGAGCACAAAATCAGAACTTTTAGAAGTCGGCTCCGCTGAGGGACGTCGCTCCTGTGGCTAAGCGAGGGGTGGAACCCTCATGGGACAGTGTGGTCTCAGGACCCTTGGGGTCACAGAAAGACCGAGAGTGCCTGAGTGTGGCAGAGCTCCCAGGGATCAGAGCAGGGAAGCCGGCTGCAGAGATGGAGCCGAGGTGCGGGCTCTCAGCTCGGGGTTGCCATAAACTGTGATCCGCGGCCCAGTTGGGCCACTGCTCCTCCAGCAGGGACCCAACAAGCGGCAGATCCGGGGAGACTCCCCTTCCTCCCCCGGGAGGAGCGGCACAGGAGCACACTGCAGGGATCGGCTGGGTTTGGAGACTCCACACGGGGTCACGTGCCAGAGATAGAAATGATCGGTCACAGGCCAGGTGAGCATGGAGTGTGGCCGGCGACCGGGGAGATGGGAGTGACTGCTTTTCTCTGGGGGCGCACTTAGGAGCGGGGCCCCTGAGTTCTCAGCTCCTCCGGGCAGAGATTGGGAGGCCACCATTTTCACCCTGGTCCTCCAAAGCTGTACCGAGAGCTTGCAGGGAACAAAAGCTCCTGAGAGCAAACCCAAGCAGATTGCTTAGCCCGGACTGACAAGGGCGGGGCAATTCCGCCTCCCGCAAAGACATCTGGGAACCACGGCAACAGGACCCTCCCCCAGAAGATCAGCGCGAAAAGCCAGCCAAGACCAAGTTTACCGATCAAAGAGAACGGAGAACTCCAGCACTAAGGGAATACTGCACATAGAATTCATGGCATTTTTACCATGATTCATTAGTTTTTCAAAGTTAATTTTTTTTAACTGTTCTTTTTTATTTGAATTTTTTTTCCCTTTTTCAACCAACATCTTAAGACATTTAAAAAATGTTAAAAAACATTTTTTAAAAAAAAACATTTTTATTTTTCATTTTTAGAGTCATATTTTATCCATTCATAGTAGTTACCATATTTTTGGCATATATATATATAAGTTCTCTCTTTAAAATTTTGAGATACAGTTTCTTCTAACAGATCAAAATATACCCTAAATCACTAGTGTATGCTTTGTTCTAGTCTCCTGCCTAATCACATTCTCTCCCTTTTTATTTTTTTATCTTCTTTCTTTTTTCAAACAACTTCTTATCAATTCCTTTTATAAAATCTTTTATAATTTTCATCTTTACAGTCATCTTCTATCCCTTCATTGTATCAACCCTTATTTTGTACATATATAAGTCTTTCTTCCTTTAAAATTTTAGGAAGCACTTTCTTCTAACAGACCAAAATACACCCAAAATCTAGTGTGTGGCACTGATCTATGCACTAGCCTGATCATATTTGATCATATTGTTTTTTTTTGAATTGTTCTGTTTTTGTTTGTTTTTATCTTTTTCTTTTTCTTTTTTTTCTCTTTCTTTTTTCTTTCCCTTTCTTTTCCCCTGGTTTCAGGTCTTTTCTGATTTCTATAGAGTATATTTGCTGGGGACATTGTTAACCTGTTAGCATTTTGTTCTCTCATTCATCTATTCTCCTCTGGACAAAATGACAAGATGAAAAAAATTACCTCAGTAAAAAGAACAAGAGGTAGTACCGTCTGCCAGGGACCTACTCAATACAGACATTAGTACGATGTCGGACCTAGAGTTCAGAATCAGGAATTTAAAGAGACTACCTGGCCGTGAAAAAAGCGTGGAAGTTATTAGAGAAACCCTTTCTGGAGAAATAAAAGAACTAAAATCTACCAGGTCGAAATCAAAAAGGCTATTAATGAGGTGCAATAAAAAATGGGGGCACTAACTGCTAGGATAAATGAAGCAGAGGAGAGAATCAGCGATATAGAAGACCAAATGATGGAAAATAAAGAGGCTGAGAAAAAGAGAGAGAAACAACTACAGGATCACGAGGGCAGAATTTGAGAGATAAGCGATACCATAAGACAAAACAACATTAGAATAATTGGAATCCCAGAAGAAGAAGAAAGAGAGAGAGGGGCAGAAGGTATATTGGAGCAAATTATAGCAGAGAGCTTCCCTAATGTGGGGAAGGAAACAGGCATCCAAATCCAGGAGGCACAGAGAACCCTTCTCAAAATCAATAAAAATAGGTCAACACCCCAACATCTCATAGTAAAACTTACGAGTCTCAAAGACAAAGAGAAAATCCTGACAGCAGCTCGGGAGAAGAGATATGTAACCTACAAAGGTAGAAACATTAGATTGGCAACAGACCTATCCACAGAGACCTGGCAGGCCAGAAAGGACTGGCATGATATCTTCAGAGCACTAAACGAGAAAAATATGAAGCCAAGAATACTATATCTTTCTAGCCTGTCATTGAAAATAGAAGGAGAGATAAAAAGCTTCCAGGACAAACAAAAACTAAAGGAATGTGCAAACACGAAACCAGCCTTCCAAAAAATATTGAAAGGGGTCCTCTAAGCAAAGAGAGAGCCTAAAAGCAGCAGAGACCAGAAAGGAACACAGACAATATACAGTAACAGTCACCTTACAGGCAATACAAAGGCACTAAATTCATATCTTTCAACAGTTACGCTGAATGTAAATGGGCTCAATGCCCCAATCAAAAGACACAGGCTATCAGATTGGATTAAAAAACAAGACTTATCAATATGCTGTCTGCAAGAGACTCATTTTAGACCCAAAGACACCCCCAGATTGAAAGTGAGGGGTGGAAAACCATTTACCATGCTAATGGATACCAAAAGAAAGCTGGAGTGGCAATCCTTATATCAGACAAATTAGATTTTAAAACAAAGACTGTAATAGGAGATGAAGAAGGACACTCTATCCTACTTAAAGAGTCTATCCAACAAGAAGATCTAAAAATTGTAAATATCTATGCCCTTAACATGGGAGCAGCCAATTATATAAGGCAATTAATAACAAAAGCAAAGAAACACACTGACAACAATACAATAATAGTGGGGGACTTTAACACCTCCCTGACTGAAATGGACAGATCATCTAAGCAAAAGATCAACAAGGAAATAAAGACTTTAAACGACACACTGGAGCAAATGGACTTCACAGACATATTCAGAACATTCCATCCCAAAGCAAAGGAATACACATTCTTCTCTAGTGCCCATGGAATATTCTCCAGAATTGATCACATTCTAGGTCAAAATCAGGTCTCAACCAGTGCCAAAAAATTGGAATTATTCCCTGCATATTATCAGAACACAATGCATTGAAACTAGAACTCAATCACAAGAGGAAAGTCAGAAAGAACTCAAATACATGGAGGCTAAAGAGCATCCCACTAAAGAATGAATGGGTGAACCAGGAAATTAAAGAAGAATTAAAACAATTCATGGAAACCAAGGAAAATGAAAACACAACTGTACAAAATCTTTGGGATATAGCAAAGGCAGTCCTGAGAGGAAAGTATACAGCAATACAAGCTTTTCTCAAGAAACAAGAAAGGTCTCAAATACACAACCTAACCCTACACCTAAAGGAGCTAGAGAAAAAAGAGCAAATAAAGCCTAAACACAGCAGAAGAAGAGAAATAATAAAGATCAGAGCAGAAATCAATGAACTAGAAACCAAAAGAACAGTAGAACAGATCAACGAAACTAGGAGCTGGTTCTTTGAAAGAATTAACAAGATTGATAAACCCCTGGCCAGACTGATCAAAAAGAAAAGAGAAATGACCCAAATCAACAAAATCATGAATGAAAGAGGAGAGATCACAACCAATAACAAAGACATAAAAGCAATTATAAGGACATATTATGAGCAACTCTATGCCAGCAAATGAGATAACCTGGAAGAAATGGGTGCATTCCTAGAGATGTATCAACTACCAAAATTGACCCAGGAAGAAATAGAAAACCTGAACAGACCTATAACCACTAAGGAAATGGAAGCAGTCATCAAAAATCTCCCAAGAAACAAAAGCCTGGGCCAGATGGCTTCCGAGGGGAATTCTACCAAACACTTAAAGAAGAATTAATACCTAGTCTCCTTAAACTGTTCCAAAAGTTAGAAATGGAAGGAAAACTTCCAAACTCGTTTTATGAGGCCACCATTACCTTGATCCCAAAACCAGATAAAGACACCATCCAAAAGGAGAATTACAGACCAATATCCTTGATGAGTATGGATGCAAAAATTCTCACCAAAATACTAGCCAATAGGATCGAACAGTACGTTAAAAGCATTACTCACCATGACAACGTGGGATTTATCCCTGGGCTGCAAGGTTGGTTCAACATCAGCAAATCAATCAACGTGATACAATACATTAACAAAAGAAAGAACAAGAATCATATGATCCTCTCAATAGATGCAGAAAAAGCATTTGACAAAGTACAGCATCCTTTCTTGATCAAAACTCAGAGTATAGGGATAGAGGGTACATACCTCAATATCATAAAAGCCATCTATGAAAAACCTACAGCGAATATCATCCTCAATGCGGAAAAGCTGAGAGCTTTTCCCCTAAGGGCGGGATCGCGGCAGGGATGTCCACTATCACCACTGCTATTCAACATAGTATTAGAAGTCCTAGCCACAGCAATCAGACAACAAAAAGAAATCAAAGGCATCCAAATCGGCAAAGAGGATGTCAAACTCTCACTCTTTGCAGATGATTTGATACTGTATGTGGAAAACCCAAGGGACTCCTCCCCAAAATTGCTAGAACTCATACAGGAATTCAGTAAAGTGGCAGGATATAAAATCAATGCACAGAAATCAGTGGCATTCCTATACAAAAATACAAGAGAGAAGAGAGACAAATCAAGGAGTCGATCCCATTCACAACTGCACCCAAAACCATAAGATACCTAGGAATAAATCTAACCAAAGAGGCAAAGGATCTGTACTCAGACAACTATAAAATACTCGTAAAAGAAATTGAAGAAGACACAAAGAAATGGAAAAACGTTCCATGCTCATGGATTGGAAGAACAAATATTGTGAAGATGTCAATGCTACCTAGAGCAATCTACACATTCAGTGCAATCCCCATCAAAATACCATCCACTTTTTTAAAAGAAATGGAACAAATAGCCCTAAAATTTGTATGGACCAGAAGAGACCCCGAATAGCCAGAGGAATATTGAAAAAGAAGAGCAAAGCTGGTGGCATCACAATTCCGGACTTCTAGCTCTATTACAAATTGTCATCATCAAGGCAGTATGGTACTGGCACAAAAACAGACACATAGATCAATGGAACAGAATCGAGAGCCCAGAAATAGACCCTCAACTCTATGGTCAACTTATCTTTGACAAAGCAGGAAAGAATGTCCAATGGCAAAAAGACAGTCTCTTCAACAAATGGTGTTGGGAAAATTGGACAGCCACATGCAGAAGAATGAAACTGGACCATTTCCTCACACCACACACAAAAATAGACTCTAAATGGTTGAAAGACCTAAACGTGAGACAAGAGTCCATCAAAATCCTGAAGGAGAACACAGGCAGCAACCTCTTCGGCCTCACCCGCAGCAACTTCTTCCTAGAAACATCACCAAAGGCAAGGGAAGCAAGGGCAAAAATGAACTATTGGGATTTCCTCAAGATAAAAAGCTTTTGCATAGCAAAAGAAACAGTCCACAAAACCAAAAGACAACCGACAGAATGGGAGAAAATATTTGCAAATGTCATATCCGATAAAGGGCTAGTATCCAAAATCTATAAAGAACTTATCAAACTCAACACCCAAAGAACAAATAATCTAATCAAGAAATGGGCAGCAGACATGAACAGACATTTTTCCAAAGAAGACATCCAAATGGCCAACAGACACATGGAAAAGTGCTCAACATCGCTCGGCATCAGGGAAATCCAAATCAAAACCTCAGTGACATACCACCTCACAC
Organism: Eumetopias jubatus; assembly: GCF_037043125.1. Taxonomy (NCBI): domain Eukaryota; kingdom Metazoa; phylum Chordata; class Mammalia; order Carnivora; family Otariidae; genus Eumetopias; species Eumetopias jubatus. The sequence continues at coordinate 19,987,749 of NW_028274818.1, read as the reverse complement.
CATTCAGAATGGCTAAAATTAACAAGTCAGGAAACTACAGATGTTGGTGGGGATGTGGAGAAAGGGGAACCCACCTACACTGTTGGTGGGAATGCAAGCTGGTGCAACCACTCTGGTAAACAGTATGGAGGTTGCTCAAAAAGTTGAAAATAGCACTTTCATACGATCCAGGAATTGCACTGCTGGGTATTTACCACAAAGATACAAATGTAAGGATCCGAAGGGGTACGTGCACCCCAATGTTTATAGCAGCAATGTCCACAATAGCCAAACTGTGGAAAGATCCAAGATGTCCATCGACAGATGAATGGATAAAGAAGATGTGGTATATATACCTGATGGAATATTATGCAGCCATAAAAATGAATGAGATCTTGCCATTTGCAATGACATGGATGGAACTGGAGGGAGTTATGCTCAGTGAAATAAGTCAATCAGAGAAAGACATGTATCATATGACCTCACTGATATGAGGAATTCTTAATCTCAGGAAACAAACTGAGGGTTGCTGGAGTGGTGGGGGGTGGGAGGGATCGGGTGGCTGGGTGATAGACATTGGGTAGGGTATGTGCTGTGGTGAGCACTGTGAATTGTACAAGACTGATGAATCACGGATCTGTACTTCTGAAACAAATAATGCAACATATGTTAAGAAAAAAAAAAGAAGAAGAAGATAGCAGGAGGGGAAGAATGAAGAGGAGTAAATCAGAGGGGGAGATGAACCATGAGAGAAGATGGACTCTGGAAAACAGACTGAGGGTTCTAGAGGGGAGGGAGGTGGGGGGATGGGTTAGCCTGGTGATGGGTATTAAAGAGGGCACATTCTGCTTGGAGCACTGGGTGTTATGCACAAACAATGAATCATGGAACACTACATCAAAAACTAATGATGTAATGTATGGTGATTAACGTAACAATAAAAAAATAAAAAAGATATTAAAATATAAGACAACTATAAAAAAAGTATGGAGTAATAATGTGATTAAAAACAAATGAACAACAACAAAAATAAACAAACAAAACCAACTAAAAGTGATATTTACACACAGCTTCTCAAATCCAAATTTTATTTTTTTTCCTAATTCTGAAGGTGTTTCTTGTAAATAAAGATTAAAAAGTGTAATATTTAATTATTTACAACTGAAGCAGGAACTTTAGGCCAAAAACCCTTAGACCAGTTTTTCTCCATGAATGCTCAGCTGATGGCAAGTTGCAAATTTATGTGAGGTTCTCTTTTTTAAGATGTTGTGTAGTAAATAATTTAACTTTGACCAAAAAGAGGTCTAGTGTTTGCCCTGTAATTCTGGGAGGTTATCTCTAAACCCTTGGAATGTCATGCTTGATGGGAGTTTTTTTGTTTGCCTGGGGGCCTTGGGCCGCCCAGATAGTAACAGTGTGATTTAGGGGGTGTCATTTGTATATGTGGTATCAGTTAGATCCCCTGAGGAGCTGCAAAAGGACATCTGCTAGTTGGATGGTCAGTTAGGAGAGCTTCCCCGTTTGTCAAAACTCCAGCATATTGTTCCACACTGATATCCTGAAAGTAATACTATGCATTACTTCATAGAAGAGGACAATAGAAGCTCTAAATTTAGTACTTTTCCTAGACTCTGCATTATGTACATTTTCCCTTGGCCAATCTTAATATAACAGCTCCAGTAAGTTCTGTGAGTTCTCTCTAATGAAATATTGATACTAAGGGTAGTTTTAGAAACCCCTGAACTTGAACTTAATGTCAGAAGTGAGAGTGGTATTGTGCATTCCTAACTGTACAGTTGGGAAATTCTTAAGTGGCTGTATATAAAAAAGGTAACAAGAAAAACTTACTATAAAATTTTCTAAATCTGACAAAGATAATATATAGAATTTTTTCCTTTAAATTTTTTTAATTGTTATGTTAATCACCATACATTACATCATTAGTTTTGGATATAATGTTGCATGATTCATTGTTTGTGCATAATACCCCGTGCTCCACGCAGAATGTGCCCTCTTTAATACCAATCACCAGGCTAACCCATCTCCCCACGCCCCTTACCTCTAGAACCCTCAGTTCGTTTTTCAGAGTCCATCGTCCCTCATGGTTCAACTCCCCCTCCGATTTCCCCCCCTTCATTCTTTCCCTCCTCCTATCTTCTTCTTTTTTTTTTTCTTAACATATATTGCATTATTTGTTTCAGAGGTACAGATCTGTGATTCAACAGTCTTGCACAATTCACAGCGCTCACCATAGCACATACCCTCCCCAATGTCTATCACCCAGCCACCCCATCCCTCACATCCCACCCCCACTCCAGCAACCCTCAGTTTGTTTCCTGAGATTAAGAATTCCTCATATCAGTGAGGTCATATGATACATCTCTTTCTCTGATTGACTTATTTCACTCAGCATAACACCCTCCAGTTCCAACCACATTGTTGCAAATGGCAAGATCTCATTCCTTTTGATGACTGCATAATATTCCATTGTGTGTGTGTGTGTGTGTGTGTATATATATATATATACCACATGTTCTTTATCCATTCATCTGTTGATGGACATTTTGGCTCTTTCCACAGTTTGGCTATTGTGCACATTGCTGCTATAAACATCGGAGTGCACTTACCCATTCAGATCCCTACATTTGTATCTTTGTGGTAAATACCCAGTAGTACAATTGCTGGATCGTATGGTAGCGCTATTTTCAACTTTTTGAGGAACCTCCATACTATTTTCCAGAGTGGTTGCACCAGCTTGCATTCCCACCAACAGTGTAAGAAGGTTTCCCTTTCTCCGCATCCCCACCAATATCTGTCCTTTCCTGACTTGTTAATTTTAGCCATTCTGAATGGTATGAGGTGGTATCTCACTGAGGTTTTGATTTGGATTTCCCTGAAGCCAAGCAATGTTGAGCACTTTTCAATGTGTCTGTTGGCCATTTGGATGTCTTCTTTGGAAAAATATCTGTTCCTGTCTTCTGCCCATTTCTTGATTGGGTTAATTGTTCTTTGGGTGTTGTGTTTCCTAAGTTCTTTATAGATTTTGGATACTAGCCCTTTATCTGATATGTCATTTGCAAATATCTTCTCCCATTCTGTCGGTTGTCTTTTGGTTTTGTGGACTGTTTCTTTTGCTGTGCAAAAGCTTTTTATCTTGAGGAAATCTCAATAGTTCATTTTTGCCCTTGCTTCCCTGGCCTTTGGCAATGTTTCTAGGAAGAAGTTGCTGTGGCTGAGGTCGAAAAGGCCTGTGTTCTCCTTTAGGATTTTGAGGGACTCCTGTCTCACGTTTAGGTCTTTCAACCATTTGGAGTCTATTTTTGTGTGTGGTGTAAGGAAATTGTCCAGTTTCATTCTTCTGCATGTGCCTGTCCAATTTTCCCAACACCATTTGTTGAAGAGGCTGTCGTTTTTCCATTGGACATTCTTTCCTGCTTTGTCAAAGATAAGTTGACCATAGAGTTGAGGGTCCTTTCCTGGGCTCTCGATTCTCTTCCATTGATCTATGTGTCTGTTTTTGTGCCAGTACCATACTGTCTTGATGATGACAGCTTTGTAATAGAGCTAGAACTCTGGAATTGTGATGGCGCCAGCTTTGCTTTTCTTTTTCAACATTCTTCTGACTATTCGGGGTCTCTTCTGGTTCCCTACAAATTTTAGGATTATTTGTTCCATTTCTTTAAAAAAAGTGGATGGTACATTGACGGGGATTGCATTGAATGTATAGATTGCTCTATGCAGCATTGACATCTTCACAATATTTGTTCTTCCAATCCATGAGCATGGAATGTTTTTCCATTTCTTTGTGTCTTCCTCAATTTCTTTTATGAGTATTTTATAGTTTTCTGAGTACAGATCCTTTGCCTCTTTGGTTAGATTTATTCCTAGGTATCTTATGGTTTTGGGTGCAATTGTAAATGGGATCGACTCCTTAATTTCTCTCTCTTTTATCTTGGTGTATAGGAATGCCACTGATTTCTGTGCATTGATTTTATATCCTTCCACTTTACTGAATTCCTGTATGAGTTCTAGCAGTTTTGGGGTGGAGTCTTTTGGATTTTCCACATAAAGTATCATAGCATCTGCAAGGAGTGAGAGTTTGACTTCTTCTTTGCCGATTTGGATGCCTTTGATTCCTTTTTGTTGTCTGATTGCTGTGGCTAGGACTTCTAATACTATGTTGAATAGCAGTGGTGATGGTGGACATCCCTGCTTCGTTCCTGACCTCAGGGGTAAAGCTCTCAGTTTTTCCCCATTGAGGATGATATTCGCTGTAGGTTTTTCATAGATGGCTTTTATGATATTGAGGTATGTACCCTCTATCCCTATACTCTGAAGAGTTTTGATCAAGAAAGGATGCTGTACTTTGTCAAATGCTTTTTCTGCATCTATAGAGGATCATATGATTCTTGTTCTTTCTTTTGTTAATGTATTGTATCATGTTGATTGATTTGCCGATGTTGAACCAAACTTGCAGCCCAGGGATAAATCCCACTTGGTCGTGGTGAATAATCCTTTTAATGTACTGTTGGATCTTATTGGCTAGTATATTGGTGAGAACTTTTGCATCCATGTTCATCAAGGATATTGGTCTGTAATTCTCCTTTTGATGGTGTCTTTGTCTGGTTTGGGGATCAAGGAAATGGTGGCCTCATAAAATGGGTTTGGAAGTTTTCCTTCCATTTCTATTTTTTGGAAAAGTTTCAGGAGAATAGGTATTAATTCTTCTTTTAATGTTTGGTAGAATTCCCCTGGGAAACCATCTGGCCCTGGGCTTTTTTCATTGTGAGATTTTTGATGACTGCTTCTATTTCCTTAGTGGTTATAGGTCTGAGTTCTACAGACATATAAAACTCATAAGTTTTACTATTAGATGTTGGGGTGTTGACCCATTTTTATTGATTTTGAGAAGGTGCTTTGTGCCTCTCAGATTTTGATGCCTGTTTCCTTCCCCACATTAGGGAAGTTCTCTGTTATAATTTGTTCCAATATACCTTCTGCCCCTCTCTCTCTTTCTTCTCCTTTGGGATCCCAATTATTCTAATGTTGTTTCATATTATGGTATCACTTATCTCTCGAATCTGCCCTCATGATCCAGTAGGTGTTTATCTCTCTTTTTCTCAGCCTCTTTATTTTTCATCATTCGTTCTTCTATATCACTGATTCTCACTTTTGCCTCATTTATCCTAGCAGTTAGTGCCCCCATTTTTTATTGCACCTCATTAATAGCCTTTTTGATTTTGACGTGGTTAGATTTTAGTTCTTTTATTTTTCCAGAAAGTGTTTCTCTGATAACTAACATGCTTTTTTCTAGCCAGCTAGTATCTTTAAAATCATGATTTTGAACTCTAGGTCTGACATCGTACTAATGTCCGTAATGAGTAGGTCCCTGGCAGACGGTACTACCTCTTGTTCTTTTTGTTGAGGTGATTTTTTCCATCTTGTCATTTTGTCCAGAGGAGAATAGATGAATGAGAGAACAAAATGCTAACAGGGTAACAATGTCCCCAGAATATATACTCTAAACAAATCAGAAAAGACCTGAAGCCAGGGAAAAGAAAGGGAAAGAAAGAAAAAAGAAAGAGAAAATGAGAAAAAAGGAAAAAGAAAAAAACAAACAAAAACAGAACAAAACAAAAAAAAACAGAATATGATCAGATATGATCAGACTGGTGCATAGATCAGTGGCACACACTACATTTTCCTGTATTTTGCTCTGTTAGAAGAAAGTGCCTCCCAAATTTTTTAAAGAAAGAAAGACATATATTTACAAAATAAGGGTTGATATGATGAAGGGATGGAATATGAGTGTAAAGATGAAAATTATTAAAAAAATTTTAAAAGGAATTGATAAGAAGTTGTTTGAAAAAAGAAAGAAGAGGATTTTAAAAAAAGTAAACAAAGGGGAGAGAATGTGATCAGGCAAGAGACTAGATCAAAGCCATACACTAGAGATTTAGGGCATATTTTGATCTATTAGAAGATATTGTATCTCAAAATTTTAAAGAGAGAACAACTTATATATATATATGCCAAAAATAAGGGTAACTACTATGAAGGGATAGAATATGACTCTAAAAATGAAAAATAAAAATATTTTTTTTAAAAAAAGGATTGATAAGATCTTGGTTAAAAAAGGGAAAAAGAAAAATTCAAAAAAAAAAGTTAAAAAAATTAACTTTGAAAGACTAAAGAATCATGGTAAAAAAGCCATGAATTCTATGTGCAATATTCCCCTAGCGCTGGAGTTCTGCTGTTCTCATTGATCAGTAAAGTTGGTCTTGGCTGGCTGTTCATGCTGATCTTCTGGGGGAGGGGCCTGTTGCCGTGGTTCCCAAATGTCTTTGCTGGAGGCAGAATTGCCCCGCCCTTCCCTGGTCCGGGCTAAGTAATCTGCTCCGGTTTGCTCTCGGAGCTTTTGTTTCCTCAAGCTTTTGGTACAGATTTGGAGGACAAGAGTGAAAAGGGCGGCCTCCCAATCTCTGCCCAGAGGAGCCAAGAACTCGGGGCACCACTCCTCAGTGAGCCCCCAGAGAAAAGTAGTCAATCACTCCAATCTCCCTGACTCCGGCTGCATTCCGTGCTCACCCGGCCTGTGACCAAGCGTTTCTATCTCTGGCATCTGACCCTGTGTTGAGTCTCCAAACCCAGCAGATCCCTGCGGTGCGCTCCCATGCCACTCCTCCCCGGGGGAGGAAGGGGAGTCTCCCAGATCTTCCGTTTGTTGGGTTCTAGCTGGAGGAGCAGTGGCCCAACTGTGTCGCCGATCACAGTTTATGGCAACCCCGAGCTGAGAGCCCGTGCCTTGACCCCGTCTCTGCAGCTGGCTTCCCCGCTCCGATACCTGGGAGCTCTGCTGCACTCAGGCACCCCCTGGTCTTTCTGTGACCCCGAGGTCCTGAGACCACACTCTCCCGCGAGGCTTCCACCCCCCGCTTAGCCACTGGAGCGACGTCCCTCAGTGGAGCCGACTTCTAAAAGTTCTGATTTTGTGCTCCGGCTCTATCACTTGCCAGAAGCGGCTGGCGGAGGCCCCCTCCCCCGCCGTCTATCCTCCCGAATATCTCCTCAGATTCACTTCTCCGCACGTCCTACCTTCCAGAAAGTGGTCGCTTTTCTGTTCAGAGAGTTGTTGCTATTCTTTTCTTCGATCTCCTGTTGAGTTCGTAAGTGTTCAGAATGGTTTGATCCCTATCCAGCTGAATTCCTCAGACCAGACAAAATCCAGGTCTCTTACTCGTCTGCCATCTTGCTCTGCCCAATACATAGAATATTAAAAAAACCTTGATATGCCATCAAAGAATGTTGAAAACTCTATTTTCCTCCAACCTTATATTTTGTTCTATCTTGATTTTTGTGTTTATAATTCCAGGTTGTTGGAATTGTTTGCATAATTAAATAATATATGATGTCTTTCATGAGTTTAAACTTTATATAAAAGATATCCTTTATTATTTTGAAATCTGTTTTTTTGTCTTCAAAATTCTGCTTTTGAGATTCTGTAGTTTACTGTAAGCAGTTTATTTCCCCAAAACCAAGCTGGCATCTTCCTCTTCATTGTTCTTAAGCAGGTCATAGCCAAAAAATAAATACCAAATGTCTCATACTAATTATTTGCAGTTAACAGCATAAAGAACTTTCTGAATTCACCAAAAGTTGCTGCTTTTTCTTATAAGTACAATCCTAATATTTAAATAAACTCAGATATTAAGAGGGATATTAGAAATACAAAAAGTGGGGCACCTGGGTGCCTCATTTGGTTAAGCATCTGCCTTCAGCTCAGGTCATGATCCCAGCCCCACGTTGGGCTCCCTGCTCAGCAGGGATCCTGCTTCTCCCTCTCCCTCTGCCATCCCCCCCCCCCCGGCTTGTGCTCTCTGCCTCTCTCTCTCTGTCAAATAAATAAATAAAAATCTTAAAAAAAAAAAGAAATACAAAAAGTATCTTAATATTAAAAACATAAAAATCATCCTTACTCTCCCTAAAGAAAACTCTATGCAAATCCTTATTGCCACAAAGCACATCTTTGCACCAGATGTGATGAAATTCAGTAGATTTCGTTTCCACTATTAAAGAAACTGATTTTGTTGTAGAATATTAGTTTGCATTGGATAAAATCCTACGTTTAGAGCAATGTCCTCGGGGGCTAAAAGTATGCAATAAAGGAAACTTCTTGGTTTCAAAATTATACCAATAAATTCTGTTAAGTAACAGAAGTAACATCCAATGGTACTAAGAAACTCTGGACCATATCTTATAAAATTCAAGAATGTTGACTGCTATGATTATTTCTTTCAGTCTAGTTAGCTTTAATTATGATGGAAGCTTTAAGTAAAAAAAGAAGAAATAAAGTTGGACTATTTTGTCAATTTATAAAGGAATGGAATAATCCATTCTAATGGTTTAAGATTTTCTTTTCTGACATCTAACCATTGTGCCACAGGCCATCCTGAAGCAACTAATCTTCATTTTTTCAAGTAGCAAATCAATGATTTAATCTAAATTTTTAAGACTATTGCTTCATCATTTTGCCCTGTCTCATCCCCTATATTAAATCCGTAGTGAGGTGAATCCAAAGCTTCCATTTATTCTACCAGTGGCCAATTTCAGCATGATTTTTAAATGCAGGGTGATTTCATGTCCAATATAAGTAGGTTTTAATCCCTTTGGGGAAAAAATGGACAGAAACTCTGCTTGTCCTTTCTACTTTAAGTTTTGACTCTTTCCTGTAATTATATATATTTTTAAATTAGAGTATGTTTTCTAATGCAAGATTAGTCTTAAAGATAAAACATACTGAGATAAATAATACTGTTTGTTATTAGTGAAGCTACTGCAAGAACAGGAATCAAGTAACAATGTTATTTAGTAAGAGAGCAGAATATGAGTTGGTTTATTTGCTCAAGCCTCAAGCTAACCATTCTATTGATACACTCAGTTGTAATTATCGCAGTAAAAAAAAAACATGATTTGGGCTGAGTATTCTTCAGAATGTGTCTGCTTAATGCTTCCCACCAATCTGTTGAATTAGATTAAATTGGATTCTATTAGGAATTAGAAGGAAAGGGAGAAAAGATTTCTTGTTGTTACTTAGTCTCAAGAATAGTTTATTGCCAATATAAAACACTAATAGTGTTCCATATGTGATATATATTTTAGATTTCATGATGATAAAAGAATAATTGGGAATAAAAAACAAATCTGAATTGAAAAATAAGGCATAATTGTTGGCTGAATTTATCTGATTTAAATTTAATTTTAATATCCCCATTATTACAATTTTATACATCTAATAGAATGTCGGTATTCTTAAAGAACTTTGTTAAACTGCTGCCTATGCATGAATTTAATGGTTGTAGAATCATTTTAATAACTTAAAACTGAAATAGAAAGAATTAAAAATTATACTCTGAAAACAGTAGATGTTTTTGTGGTTCCTCTTCTGGGAAAAAAATAAAACAGGAAAACATGAGTTAATTTTGGTGACACCTGGAATTAATTGATTAATTACTATATGTTTCAAATATCACTTTTAACTTTTGGGAAAGGGAATTTATTTTTTTCCAAGACTCTAAGGAGTGTCTTATCACTACTTTTTTTTGTTGTTTGTTTGTTTGTTTTAAGACCTTATTTTTAAGAGCAGTTTTAGGTTTACACCAAGATTCGGAGGAAAGTACAGATTATTTCAGTATTAATATTGTATATAAAAGTGTTTTGCCCATTTAATTACATTCCTTCTAATTGCAAAATGGATTTGGGATGAAGTTCTTTAGAACTTGTAAGATGGAATACAAATAAAAGTAAGTATTCCTGTTCTGTTTAGAGTGCTAGTTTTGTGACATTATTCACCATTTGATTAAAAACAGTAAGGTATCAGTCAAGTATAAGACTAGTAGGAATAAAATAAGTTATTCTGTGATGATACTTACTGGATTTGATTAATAAAAGGCATATGTTATATTTCTATTGTTTATGGTCTGAAAAGAAATACCTTAAAAAAGGAGGAAAGATTAAATTTAATAAATCATGCCTAGGTCTGGAATTATTTTGTAGAAATTATAGTATTTATAATTATAGCATACTTATATTTAATATATTTCTAGATATTATGCATAGTCATTTATTTAATACCAAGTAAGATTTCCTAGATCTCTGGAGAAGCCTCCTATTTATGTGATTCAAATTCGATGCTGAATTATTTTGGAAAATTTCATGTTTGCACATGCGTGTGTGTATACACCGTTTTTTTTTTTAGTGGCTGTCAAATTGGGAATCACCTCCTAGTGTCTGATCCTTACATGTAGTCCTCTCCAAATTCAGGCCAAAAAAGGCCTGCCAAATCTTCCAGTGCCTCAAATTTCTCTATCTTTTCCTTCTGTCACCAGCCAGAGAAAATTTCTGTTTTTTATGTGTTCGTGTGATTACTTTGAACCCACCCATGTTATAACATAACATCTTGGATACTATTTCATCATTCAAAGATTCTACCAAAACTCAAGGGAGAGGGTAAGATTCATTGGCAGCCATTTTTAGAGTTTTGTCTACCACAGAAATAATTGTAATATTACCAGATATTCCCATGAAAAGAAGTCTAGGAGAACTTTAAGAAGCCCCACCTGAAGGAAAGTGAATAGTTTACCAACCTTAAGATTTATTCTAAGGTTCATATTTGTAACACGGGCTTTTTATTTTTCTTCAAACAAGATAGGATCATATTTCCAGAAATTTCCACAACATTTCATTGCTGCAAATCTTATCACTCTACTCTAGGAAAAATGTGACCTGTAATTCTCATAAGTTTTCAGTATGAAATTCTCTTTGAGCTCTTGAAAATGCTTTGTGGCAGCATATAGTTATTATAATAAATGGGTAAGTATAAATCATCATCATCATCATCATCATCATCATCATCATTGTCATCCTAGCAAAACATGATTTTGCAAGACTCTTCCCCATTATTTAAATATCCCAGGTTCTATGCTTCATACCTTCATCTCATCCTTCTCATTTCTTCTTTGATATAAGTGGAGTAAAAAGCTCCCTGCTTATCCTCTCAAGGACTCTTTAAACTTACTGCTGGGCCTTGCTGTTTAGTTGGAACATTCCTACTGTAGATAGGTTGAACATGCAATAATTATAAGAATGTATCAATGATAACAGTTTATTCTGACATGGACCGAAAAAAACACCAAAATCCTTCTCATTAACATCAACACACATAGGCATTACATTAATGGATCACCAGGGTCTTGAATAATCATTTTGCTCAAATCTTTTCCTAATTTCCCTCCAGTTGGCATATAATCCTTCATCTTATGTTTTTCCATTTCTTACACTACATTTTAGTTTTTCACTCATTTGTAGGACTTGAAATGCCTGCAATTCACCAAGCAGTATTTGAAGCTCTGGAAGTGACTACAGGGACAAGAAATGCATAGCTCCTGTTTTCATGAAATTTAAGTGTCTATGGCCCAGGAAAGTTGGCTTTCTTTTACATGAATTCCTAAATATATCAAAATATGTCAGAAACTAGCATTAGTACTATTTTCCAAGTAGTTCCATAATATATTAGACTATATAGTTGTTTTAAAAATAGGTATTACAATTTTGGTGGCAGCATTAGGGAAAGACTGGTAGAAGTGGCTGATTTTCACTTGACCCCCTCGCCAGCTGATATTCCACACTTGGCTTGAGGGCACACACTTGGCTTGAGAGTACAACACAAGATTCTAGGTGTAATGTAGTATAGGGGAATAAAGTTGTACGCTTAAGTTTGAGCTCTGAATCAACACTTTCTTGGGTATATTTTCTTGGGAAAATAAGAAAATAAGGTTAAGCTTTATTTTCTTCATTTACTATGTCCTTTTCTTTTGCATCATTTTTCAAACTTAAAATTATTTAATTACCTATAATTACTTTTGTATTGTACATCTTTCCAACTAGACCACCCAGTAGATCACTAAACTCCATGATGTCAGAGACTGAGTTTATCAATGAATGTCCCAGACCCAGTGCATTACTAGGCAAAGAAAAAGTGTTCAATAAATATGAGTTGGCTGACAAACTGATGAAATTGTGAAAATGCTTTCACAATTGTGAAATTGTAAAAATGTGAAATGTGGTAGATGTGGTATATAAAACAATATATTGCCTGTGAAAGCACTTGATAAAACATACATGATTTAATTTTGCATCTTATAGGATAAAACATGGAAAGTAATAAAGGTAACATTCAATGCCATCAGAAATAGAATGTGTGAAGATACAGATGCAACAAATTATTTTGTTTACTTGTTAATGACTTTTCAGACCATTATTTTTAATATCTAAAAATATGTAAGATTTAGTTGATAATCTATCCATGAAGAACCTATAGCTAAAGAAATTGGAGAAGTTTATACTTGGAGAAGGCCTCTCTCATTTTTTTCTCTGCACATTCTCCACTGGGTTAGTTCCAAACTGGAAGATTTTGTCATCCCAGTATTTACAATGGAATGTTGATTTCCCAAGGACTTTGGTAAAATATGTTTAGAAGGCTGGCATTAGCTCAAGTTTTAGCATCTTGACAATTTTACTTTGTACTATTTTTAAAAAATTTTCCACAAATTTTGTTGAGAAGTCAAAGTTGTTAACCTCGACTACTTACTTCAAACAGGGACATCTTATCTTTTTATTTGCTTTTTATAGAATTTTCTACAAACTTAAATTCAGATTTCTATTGTACCATGTGTTGGACTTCCTGATGATAATTACTATTCAGCTACAAATTAAAGGACAGTTTTGATCAAAGCACAGCTTGTGATAGAACAGTTCAAAGGGTAATTTCTTACTAAGTATGTGGCAGAGGTTTACAAAGCTGATTAAGAAATTGTTAGAACCTGTTTTCCAACCCTGAATAACTAATTGCAATTATAATTATTGGTATTATGTACCTTAATAAAAGTAAGTGATATACTTTATAAATTGTATATCAAAACACTGAAATATATGGTAAATGAAATTGAATTTTTTATGTTAAGAAAATAAAATTTTGAATATCTATTTACAAAATACAGTTACATAAGTGTGCCATAATATTGTTTATATTAGAAGTTATGCAGCTATAAAAAATCCTTTATTTTGAAATTCTATATCAACTTGGTTTTGTGTTCTTAATACAATTATATCACATTTCAGTGCCTCTGAAGTATTTGTAAAGTCGGACTATTATTAAAAATACTTAAACTGATCATAAATCAATTGTATTCCTGCCATCTAACATCTTTGTTTCTTAATCCAGTGTTCCACTCTTTCCCTGACCGAAATCATTTTCTATAATCAGCTTTATGTTTTGCTGAACGGGGAGATGCTTATTTGTGTTTCAGGCAACATTCTATTGGATTGATATTTAAATATAGTGCAACGAATAGAAAACTTACTCTTTTGTTGTCACACCTTTGATTGTGGTTCACCACTGTGTCATAAATCCATAATTCCAATTGTTGTGTTCAGAAGAATCAGTTATCAAATAATTTTCAAAAAAAATACTAATCAGGAAAAATGAAGCATTATTTTAATAAAATGAAGTGATGAAGGACCAGGTCTCCCTATCTAATTAAGTGGATAATTCCTTAGCATGTGTTATTTACATATTTGTATTTGCTAACATTTATTCCTTTTTCAAAGGTATTCAGCCTCATTCTCATAACCCTAACTAATAAGAAAATTCAATTTTGTTTTGATTCAGAATCTTTAATGCACAGTGAATGAATTGTCAAGTCAGGCCCAGAGCATTCAGAGTATTTCCTAATGATACTACTAGTAATAAATTATTACTTTTAGTAATAAATAGTAATAAATTATAACTTTATCATAAACATTACAAATTAGAACTTTGCACATTTTGATCCCAGATAATGACCATATGTAATGTTAGGAGATTATGTAATGAATATGTACAATCACTGAACAACAGGGAAAAGCATCCTCATGAAGAAATCTATTAAACTGTAGGAAGTTAATCTCTCTAGGGAAGTTGCATCAACCTCACTATTTAAGTCATGTAAAACTGGACCAGAAACAAAGAGTACTAGAAAAGTACAACAGAACAATCCTGCTTTAGCAAGAAAAAAAAGTAGGTGATGCAATGATTGCCCTTCCTCCTTTCTGCTATAAACATTTTTAGCTTGCATCTCAGAGAGTTCCTTTCTATATATTGGTGAGTTTGGTACAACAGGGGCATGGGCCTTTTATCTCTCCTTTGGAAATCTTGACAGTGTATACTTATGAACATTAAGTAGCCATGGTAATTATAAAATTATAAAACATAATTTATTTTGCCTATAGTATACAATCTTTCAATGAAATAGAGGAATTTAAATTTCTTATTAAAGATACCACATATAGGACTATAGATGGTACACATTATTTTATTTAACTTAATATCTCAGTGATAAAAAGGAAAATGATTTAATATCTCATTTACTATGAGAAGAAGGCTGATATCCTAATAGGGGAGACATATTTGGACCCTTGAAGCTACAGGTTGGAGAGAGAATTATTAGGGAAAACAAAAACAAAACAAAAAAGCTGTACATTTAAAAAAACTGTACATTTTTGAGTGTGTGAAAATTAAGGCATAGTTAATAGCAATTAAACATTCATGTCTATCAGCTATTAATATATTATTCTGGAATTTAGTCATCTGTTTCATGAATTGACCTATGTAGAGGGTAGATCAAAAAACCAGCAGTGAGTTGTGGACAGAACTTAAAAATATGGAAAGAGCAGCAAGCTTTGTTTTTATTTTGTGTACATGGATTATTTTGTCCTACAATAAAAACTGTGGACATCTACATTGTACCAGGCAAAAGCCTTGTCCTTAAGTTCATGGGACACTATGGCAATCCTAAAATTAACACAGTTCTTTTTTTTATGACATTTGGACTCTAGTGAGAAAGAACATGAACTAAAAAAAATCACTATTAACTCAGTATAGCCTCATATACATACTTTGAGGGAGAGTTACATAATCCCATAATAGCTTTAAGCAGAGTTGCCTGAGGTGAATTTGGAGGAAGAAATTTGGCTGGTCAAGATATGAACTAACAGAGAAGCATGTGTTAACTAAGTGAAAAGCATGGAGGAATCTAGAGCAGATCATATTCTAAACAGAGGCAGTAGCATTTGCAAAGGTGCCGTGGAAGGCAAGAGGAAGTAGTATTAATTGAAAGAAGGCTTAGTGGCTAAAGTAGAGAAAGCAAGCGTAAGAGACTGGCAAAGTGGGGAAGGTGATGAGGCTCCCGGTGCATTGGGATTTATACTTTTAAGCAGCAAGTTTATATATACTGGAATTACTTGTTGAATCTTTTTCTCTGTTAAGGTCAAGAATTTTGAATATACTTACTTATTACTTAATTTAATGCACTCTGATTTTGATTTTAAAGAATCCAATTTAGGAGAATGTCTGTGGTTATTTTATGGATTAAGGTAGCATGTTGGTATTAATAGGAAGGGTTTAAAATCATTTGAAAGGGGTTTTAATTTGTAGAGTCAGGAGTGTGAATATTTAAGCTACAATTAAAATCTCACATAGGAGATGAAAGATGAGCTTTATATGTTGTATAATCTTGTTTTTATGGTTTGGCAAGATAGCTAATATAAATATATATAGTGTAAGGTTTTGCAGGGTAAAGAATTTGCTAAGCTAATTGTTTACTTGATAAGCATGCATGTATGTGTATATACAGATTCTTCTCTGGTAACCATAGACTGAATTACATCCTATGGATTATAATGTTGGTAAATAATAGTCAGTTTAAGCTCAGCTACAGTTTGGTGACTGGGTTAAGGCCTTTGACAGCTATAGCTGAGACATAACATTCCCAAAATTAAAAAAAAAAGTTACCAAATGCAAATGCATGGTACAATTATGTGTGTGCATGGGCCAACTAGTCATTAGTACACTGAGAAATCTTATTTAAAAGGAAAAGAGTGGGCAATTTTAGGTGAGATGGTCCTGAAGTAAGAATGAGATGACAGATATAGTTAATTTCTAGACACCTCCAAATGTTATGGGCCCAGAGAGAGAAGAGGGATGCATTTGTGGAAAGATTGCTGGTTTCTTGAAGCTTCATGATTAAGCACAGTAATAGATTATGATAGGCATGTTGTCTAGTAATGATTTGACTTAATGAGGTATATCCAACCCATAATATTATGTGGTATGTAATATTAATCATGTTAATTGTGCTGCAGATATTCATGGGGTTTATAATTGTATGCATGATATTCCATTGTATGTATTATGCAATATCAGTAGTTTAATGTACATACTTATATGCATGGGATAAATTGTTAATGTGTGATGATACATAGTGTGTATTATGTATGGTAGAATATATATATGTACTAACACATGCAATCACTGAATGCACAAATTACATAGTTATGGAATGACTTATGATTTATTTTTAATACTGATATAGTACATGATAATAATGCTTCACTTTTCATGCACAAGTTTCCAGGGAGTAGTTTGTTTATTTATTTAGTTAGTTAGTTTTTAAGATTTTATTTATTTGCTGGAGAGAGAGACAGCAAGAGAAGGAACATAAGCAGGGGGAGTGTGAGAGGGAGAAGCAGGCTTCTCGCGGAGCAGAGAGCCCGATGGCGGGCTTGATCCCAGGACGCTGGGATCATGACCCAAGCCGAAGGTAAATGCTTAACGCCTGAGCCACTCAGGTGCCCCTCCGGGGAGTAGTTTAAGTAGAATTTTAGCCTTGGCTGCTGATGGTGGAGCTGGAGTTTCTTCCTTGAGTCTTAGGGAGAAATATTATTCTTCCCTGATTTATACAGAGTAATAAATATACTACAAGGACTCTTTATTTTAGAAAGTTTTTTCAATATGCTTGTGATTGGTATAAGTATGAGAATAAAGAGAAAATACAGTACTGATACTAGTTGGCTAATCATGATGAATGGATGCTCAACTGGTTGTCCTTCAATTCATGTTAGTGTCAATAGATCTGCTGCAAGTAATGAGAATAGGACATTGACTGAGAGACTGGAATATTATGTTTTGTTGTGTAGATATATGAAGTATAGGAATAATTGCCAGGATAACAGTTAAGAAAATTCACTAACATGCTGTTTAATTTATTAGGGATGGAGCATAGAATTGAGTAGGTGAATAAGAAATACCATTCTAGCTTGATGTGTGGGGGAGTATTTAGAAAATTGGCTGGAGTATAGTTGTTTAGATCTCCCAGGAGATCAGGTGAAAATGATACTAAATTGGATAACACTAAAATTCGGAATAAGATTCCTGGGATGTCTGTGTAATAATGGTGGAATGGAATTTTGTCTTTGTTGGATGAAATTCCTGATGGTTTGTTAGATCCTGTTTCTTGGAGAAATAATAGGTGCATGACTACTTTGGCTGAGATGATTAGTGGAGGATAAAGTGAAAGTGAAGCATAAGGCGGTGCTAACTTTGTCAACTGAGAATCCTCCTTGGATTCCTTTACTAGACTAGTGCCAATGTAGGGATGGCTGAGAGTAGGTTTGTGATGACTATTGCTTCTCCAAAGGATATTTGGCCTCATGGTGGGTCATAATCTATAACTACTGTGGCTATTCCTGTGAGTAGTAGAGTAATTCCAGTATTTCATCTTTCTAAGAAGGTATAATATCTCCAGTATAGGCCTCATCCCACACGAGTGAACAGGCAGATGAAAAATATGGAGGCTCTATTGGTGTGTATATATTGGATATCATCTATAATTCGTGTGTTGGTAGGTATAGTTTACTGAAGAAAGGGCAGTTGTTATTTTTGGATGTACACTACATAGCTAGAAATAATCCCGTTAAAATTTGTAAGACTAAACGGATTCCTAAAAGGGGTCCAGAGTTTTATAGCGCTGAGAGATATTTGATGGAGCTGTTAGGTCAATGAATGAGTTGTTCATAATCTTGATTAGTGAGTGGAATTTTCAGATATAATTAAGATTGTTATAGCTGAAATACAATGGTTATTTTTCATGTCATTGGTCATGGTTAAATTTCATGTGAGAATAATGATGACATATATTGTATTTGTTTGAAGTACTAGTTTTGTAATTACTTTCCAGGTTTTTCTTTGAAAACTCCAGCTATTGGGGCGCCTGAGTGGCTCAGTTGTTAAGCGTCTGCCTTCGGCTCAGGTCATGATCCGGGCGTCCTGGGATCGAGCCCCGCATCGGGCTCCCTGCTCCGCAGGAAGCCTGCTTCTCCCTCCCTCTCCCTCTCCCACTCCCCGGGCTTGTGTTCCCTCTCTCGCCGTGTCTGTCAAATAAATAAATAAAATCTTAAAAAAAAAAAAAAAACTCCAGCTATTTACGGTGGACTAGAGTTGATTGTGAGTGGTGGAATTGGTTGTGGAATTGTAATAAATTTTGGTGGATCTTTTTTACGTTTAATGTTTCTAAAGATTTATTTTGGGGGAGCAGATATTGGTCATTTTTGGTTATATAAGGGCTATGGCTTAGTAAGCATTATCCTGAAAATTGACCCTCTAATATGACCATCTTGTGGATTTTTTTTTCCAGAATCGGTGATAGAGGTTATAGTGGTTTTATATATCTTGAAAAATGGTGAAGAGGAAATTATATTTAAGTTTAATGGATTGGTGGGTGCCTGGGTGGCTCAGTTGGCTAATTAAGCGTGTGCCTTTGGCTTAGGTCATGATCCCAGGGTCCTGGGATGGAGTCCCACATTGGGTTCCCTGCTGAGCAGGGAGCCTGCCTCTCCCTCTCCCTCTGCTCCTCCCCCCTGCTCGTACGCTCTCTCTCTCTCTCAAATAAATAAATAAATAAATAAAATCTTTAAAAGATTTAATGGATTGGGACATAAATAATTTCTGATCCTGGAGATCCTGGAGTTTTTAGTGGGGAATCTGTAGGGATTGCTTTGTTGTATATACATAGGACTTGACTGATAGTTCTGACTTGGCTGATCTTTTTTTTTTTTTAAGATTTTATTTATTTTTGACAGAGAGAGACACAGCGAGAGGGTGAACACAAGCAGGGGGAGTTTGAGAGGGAGAAGCAGGCTTCCAGCAAAGCAGGGAGCCCAATGCAGAGCTCGATCCCAGGACCCTGGGATCCTGAACTGAGCCGAAGGCAGACGCTTAACGAGTGAGCCACAGAGGCACCCAAGACTTGGCTGAACTTTACTCATCAGGTTTCTGGTTATTATGGAGGTTACTTGTGTAAGCTTAAGATAAGCTTAAGATTAATGTGATAATGAAGAAGAAATGTAGTTTAATCAGATATTTTTGATCAGATTAGTGTGGAAATTTTTATCTGGAAGTAGGTGAATCTTGGTTCTAATCAGATTAAGTCTAGTAATAGTGGTACTTCTTTTTGACTTGCTGATAAATTCATAAGTAGTGGAATGTGGTGTATAATGGTTGGAAAATATCATTTGAGAATTTGGATAGGTTTGAAGGGTGATCAAATTTTAGATTTTTGTGAGGTAAAGTTGAGTTCGATTGCCAGAATAAAACCTAGAATAGTCACAGCAAGGACTGTTAATTTCAGATATTAAAGCATGGTTATCTGTGGAATGGTCATTGGAGTAATATTTTTGGAAATTAAGAACCCAGTGAAGATACTTTTGATCAAAAGCCATTTAATAGAGTTGATTAAGAGAGGGTTATTTTCACAGGCAAGGCAAGGCCAGGGCGTAGGATAATTAACATAGGAATTAACATAGGAGAAACATTAAAACAGTTCATAACACTTAGAATTGTTAAGTGCTAGCTATCATTGTCATGTCAGCTTTCTGTATAGGCAGGCACTTTACAAATAAGACAAGATACGCATGTCAGATGATAGTAGTGCAATGATGAGATTCTTATATTCTTACAAAATAGTTCTTTCTTTAGTGGTTGGAGGTTATATACTAGTGTTGGCATTGTATCTGATTTTTAATAAAATTATTATTTGGTCATTGTAACACTTTTCACTAGTCAAAGTACCTAAAATGAGAAAAAATATTTCCTTAACTTATTCTTAAAAGTTGTAAATACTTAATATTTATTTCAATTTAAATATGTCAGATAGCTAGAATGAATCTTTAATATGAAAATAACATTTAACAATATAAATGAGTCATTTAAAATTTTAGCTTAAGGATTTAGCTATGGTCCTATTATGGTTTAGTTTTAACTCATGAATTACAGTTTCCAAGAAAAAATAATCACTTATATAATACAACAGGACATTTTGAATTGATAATATGCAGAATGTGATTCTATTTTTGTAATCAAAGCCTGAAATCATTAATATTAGCCAATTTCTGTTCAATTTGTTGCTATAACATCTATCATTGTAAGAATATTTAACATTGCATATAGCATGTAATACTACTTTGTGACTAACTGTAATATTGAAAAATATTACAAATGATAATGTCCTTATGATAAGATACAAATGACAAACAAAAGAATATTCTGTTTCAGTAGGTGAACTCAGAATTCAGATTAGATTTGAATTACATTTAGAATCTCAAATGGAGCTCACTGTTTGGATTGACTCAAAGACCTGGCTAGAATATTGGTTTAAAAACACTTACTTTTTTCTGTGTTTTGGGAGCACTTTTTAGAGGTTACAATTATTTCAAAATCTAAACAACATCAAAAACTTTTGAAATGCTCACCTAAAGTTTTGGTTTAAGCAAGGCAAACTCAGAAATCCACTCTTAGGTAAGAAATTAAGGATAACAGAATAGAAAACTTGGAAAGTACATAGCTCCAGAACTAATGAACGATGTTGCTAACATGTTGCTAACTTTCCAAACGTCTAGATGATTTAGAACCCACCGGAGGCTGAGTGATACTTTGTTAGAAGAGGATTGTTACTTCCCATTTCCCGTTATATACATAAGTTCAAATGCCAGAAGTCAAAAGAAAAGCCCTACCATAATAAACCTTTTGTTAGTCCAGGTTAGACAAAGAATATAGGAAGTCACTTATATTATCACTAATTCATTGCACATTATCATTTTATTATATTTTTATGGTATTGCTTTCGTCCAACCCAATTAGAACCTAAGCTCAGTTCTTGAAATTTTCAAGGTCCCTCAGGTTCCCTGTAATGCTGGATTATAACCTCAAGGTGATTTCTTAACCACAGTAATGTTAGCTATATTGCATAGCCTTTCTGGTATTGTCCTTCAGTCAGTGCTAAGTGATTGATAATGATAGTAGGTAATAGAATAAACCCTGGAATACTTGTAAAATACAGGAAATAATGGTTGTTGTTCTATGGAACTATGAATAATGAATGATCTCTTCTACAGTTAAATGATTATAGCACTTGGATATAAGAGCCCATGAAAGATATTGAACACATCTTGGATCTAGGCCAGTAGAAGTTAATACAGTAAGATTTACAGAGTAAAAGAAACATTTGTCTAGGCTGCATCCATTCTTTCAACAATATTTATTAAACGTCTACCAAGGAGAAGATACTATGTGCTTTGAGGCACATAGAGATAAATCAGATGAAGAATCTGTCCTCTAGGAGCTCACATAGGATATAGACAGGTGAAGTGAACATACCATCAAAGACAAAAATAAAGTATAAGATAAAATACTGATCTATATAGATCATGTACACAGAATAGATAAAAAGGACAAGGCAGTTCAGAGGAAGAAGGTATTTCAGAAGTGAAATAGAAAATGGCTTCTAGAGCTCTTGGAATTTGTGGTGGGTTCTTAAGAATATGTAGGGTTGAATCTGAGGAGAATGATTAATAGGAAGTCCAGGACAATGGTAGACAAAGTCCTAAAGATGGAAAAGGGTACGATAAAGATGATGAACATGAAGTAGTTCATCCCTGGAAGCATCCCTGGAAGCACTATAATGTTGTACTGCGGGAAATAAGTTTGGGAAATTAAATGAGGGCAAATATTCAATAATCAGTTTTCAACATATAGTTAAGCACACAGTTTTGAAATTAAGACAGACCTGACTCTTGCACTTGGTGCTGCCACAGAGTTTGTAGTCAGGCTGCTTCTAGGACTCAGTTTTCTCATCTGTAATGTAAGGGTAATAAAAATATTTACTGAATGGTTTTGACATTATGAATAAATGAAAAAAACTGCATGACAAGTCCCAAACTCATGGTAAACATTTAATATATAGTTAAGTATTTTAATAATACCATAAGAAGTTGTTAAATAAGGAATGTTAAGATCAAAGCTGTGCCTCTGAATGAATTGAGTAGCTTTTGAATAAATAATTTAGATGATGAAAAACGGAATACTGGGAGAAGACACTGGAGGTATATCAGCAATAAGGTTATTATTTCCAGGCAAGTGCCTGAGCTAGGACAGTAGTATGAGAAATAAATTGTAAGGGGTAGGTACAAAATATTTCACTGCATTATTAGCTATGTCATGGATAGGATTTAGCAAATGATGTTGAACTCATGATCACTGGGGCCAGGGATGGTAGCATTTTATGTGCAATAATTTCTAAATCATGAAAGAAATACATTAAAGAGTAGTTTTCTATTTCGGAATATACTTAGTCATTTTACTTTCAATACTATTTGGATTTATCAATTAAATATTTACCTTTCCTTGGAACTACTTAAAAGACAAATTAAAACATCATTAATACATAAAGAAATATGATATTGAGTCATCAAAGTACAATGAGGATAGGTACTTAGAAATTTTCCCTAAATTTTATCTGCAAGAAACTTCTGAGTAGTTCCTTCAGACTAAATGACTTATATTCAGTAAGTTATCCAGATCACTGAGTATTAATTTTTTTTTTCTTTGGAGGGGGGATAGTTTACAAAGTAGTTGCTTTGGAAGGCAGCTTGGTATAGTCAGAAATGGAATAACCATGAAGCTAGTGAAACTTACGCTTCTTCTCATACTGGCCTTTTTCAAGGCCTTGTTACTAGTTATGTTTAGATTTGAATTATTTTTCTTTAGATTAGCTCCTAATGTGTAATATTCAGACGCTCACAAGACCTGATTCATCCCTGGGAATAATTTATGAGTTCTTAACTTTTTATTCATTGTCTATACTTCTGATGGCTCAAAAGTCCTTAGAAGTTGCATTATGTCCATGAGCATTTGTCTATTGAGGAAGTTTATAAATTTTATCAGATTTTCCAAGAAGGAGGTCTGAAAACAACAAAATTAAAAACTTCAAGAAAAAATTCTGAAAGTGGGCCTCAGTAGAGGGGTGGGCATGCGGAGGAACAGGGCAAGGACAGTAGATCAGGGTATATTTAGATATCCCTAGTTAATTCCTGTGTACATCCAGGTTTGAAAATCAGTGATCCAGTTACTGTTTATCCTTCTTGAACTGTGTTATAGTTAAAAGGAAAGTGTCAAGATTTTTCAGTTAGAAAATCTCATTTTGAATTCTATGACTGCTTGGACACAATAGTTATCCCCTCTGAGCTTTAATTTCTACACTAGGAAAATCAGTGTACTAATATGTATAAGCTGTGTTATCTAGGGTAAGTAAAAAAAATAAGTGAGGAGAGATAATTGAGAGTGCAAAATGGTAGGGTCAATAGGCAGGAGATCATGGTGGTGTGAATTATTGTTGGATTCAGGGTATTAGATGGTGTGGACAAGGAAGTGAATTTGAGGATCAGAAATATATGGTCCGCGATAGTAATTAGAGAGAAGGATGTCTGAAGCAGAGATTACTGAGTGGAGCTAACCATTGGTTCCGTAACAAGATCTAAGATATGATCATGTAAATGGATGACTTGAGTTTACACACAGGAGACTTTTGGAAATGAGGAGGAATGGAGCTAATTGATCAAGGGCTTGGAAAGATTTTCCAAGTGGTTACTGAAATTGCCAAGAACTTGTCAAAGAATGAAGGATGATTCTAGATTTTGTACAAGGAGAGGTAGTCACATTTATTATTTCCATGCCAAGAATATTCTTTAGTATTCTCATTTTAGAAGTGTCATAATAACCCATAAACTGTTACTTTAAAGTTATAGTAAGAAACAAAATTTTACCTTATGTCCTCATGCAAAGAAAAATCAGTGATCTGGATTCATTCATTATTTTACTTTCTCCTATTCTCCAAACATGTAGTAAATAATTAAGATGTCACCTTAATCTTATCCTTAATCAATCAGGCTATTTTTTTTAGTAATATTATTGAATAAAAAGGAAATTAATTAGGAATTTCCTGTGAGTTGGTACAGCTGTCAGATTCTATGTAACACTTTCTCACTTTTGAGACTAAAATTCAACATAATACTGGAACTGCCTGGAACTGCTTAGCTGGCAAAACAACAACAACAACAACAAAAAACCGTGTTCAGTAGGATTTTGCAGATTATAGAAAGAAGATGCTTATTTATCTTTCCATTAGGTCTCTTAATGTTTTGCTGCTTGTAATTTTATTAAAAAAAAAATTGAAACAATTGAAGTGGAATTCTCCTTCAGCTCCTTACTGATACAGCTGGTTCTTGAGGTCTTTCAGATAGCCTATTGCTGAACTGTTTGTGCATCTATTCACTACTAAAACTCTGTCCCTCTTCCAACCAACTTAGCACTTAAGCAGCTAGTGAAAGGCACACAGCTTCCTGAGCTTTCCATTTCTTAAGGGATCTTTAACTTCAGGGGAGAATTTGCCAATTTTTTCCCTCCTCCACCTGTGCTCTTCATACCTACACTACCACCCCAACTGTGAGCCAAATAAATAAATAAACAAATAAATAAAAATACCCATTGGTTTTATACTGTTTAAATTCTCTAGGAGCCACATATCAGATTTTTCCTGCTGTGCTACTTAGGACATTTTAATTTTTTAACTGTCCAACTCTGCCTGACATACTCACCTCAGCCAAGAAACTACCCCAGTGGAAAAACAGTTGTGTATTGAATTTTGTCCCATTTGACAAGTAATAAATGAGATCTTTAAAGGGGAATGACCAGTGTTTTCTTGCTGAGCACTGTGCAAACAAATAAAGCTTTAAATTTTCTAAGTCAAGTTTCCAATTTTTTAGGTGACTGAAAATGTGGAATTTTTCTAACAAAAATTGAACACTTTCTGAAAACAGGTAGATTATTTTTGGTGAACAACTCATTCCCAATTATGTATTTGCTTACACTTTTTGGTAAGGGTAATAGAATCTAATTTTCATAAAGGTGTTTACTGGATTTTATGTAAAACATTTTCCTTTATACGTGGTACTTAAATACTTCTCAGGTACACCACATAGATTATCTTATTTGATTTCAGAAATACCGCATAGACCAAGTATTATTATTTCTACTTTGTATAGATATGGAAATTGAGATCCAGAGAGATTAAATGACTAAGTTACACAGTATCTCTAGGGTTGAAATCAAGTTATTCTTGACATTTAGTTGTTTGCTTTTTGTACTTAGTATTCTATCATGCTGAAAATTCTATAGGTGCCCCTATAGAGATTCCATATATATATATATATATATATATATATATATATATATATATATGAAGAATGGAGAATTAAAAAAAAAGTAGTGAAAAGCAACTTTGTATAGTGTCAAGACAGATCCCTCTGTAGCTATTTAATAAAATATTTAAATGAAGGAAAAGAGTATCATGTAACAATGTGCGGAAGAGTGCTATATGCTTAAGAAGAGTAAATAGAAAGGCCCTGCAGGTGAGTGAATGTTGAGTATTTAAGGCCTATCTAGAAGGTCATTATAGCTTTAGCAGCTTGATCAAGGATGAATAAGGTGAGGAAAGGAGAGAGTTTTCAAGGATATTCAAGAATCAGTATATGTAATGCATGTTCAAGTTTAACACAGACTTTAATTTTATTCTAAGTGTGATTAAAAGCCATTGGGAGGAACAGGGGAGTAAATAAACTAATACACAATTTAAAACATGAGTACTGTGTGGGCAGTGACCTGTATATGTAGCTATCAAGAGTAAAACTATGTTGTGCACCTGAAATTAATGTAACATTGTGTGTCAACTATACTCAAATAAAAAATAACAAGAACAAAGGGTCCACTTCAGAGGTTATGGCAGTGTTCTGAGAGAGAAAAGTGGTGGCTTTGACTAGGATGGTAGTGGTATGGGTAGTAAGAAATTAGTTTAAGTATGTTTTAAGTATAAGTGGTAACAACAGAGCTGGCTAAGGAGTGGGAAAAATGAGAGAAAATTTTAAAAAGTGACCTTTAGGTTTTAGACCTGAGCAATTAAATGAATAGTGTTGTCTTTCCCTAAAATGGATAAACTAAGGAGCTTGTTTGCTTGGGGCATGGCGATGGAAATCAAGAGTTGGATTTGGGGCATATTGTGTTTATAATACATACTAGATCTCCAAGTGGACATGCCAAGATGGCGCATTTGGACTTAGGAATACGAAACATCAGTGGCAGATCTGAGCACTGGCTAATGGGTGGTGGTTAAAGTCTCAAGAGAAGAGAGTGAACATGATTAGAGAAGACACCTAAGGACTGAGCTCTGTAGCACTACAGTATTTAGAGGTCAAAAGAGAGGATAAAGGGAGAAAAGGAGCAAACAGTGAGGCTGGCAGAAAAATGTGGTTTCTTGGAAGTCAAGTGAAGAAAATTGTTCAAGAAATAAAAAGGAATAAATTGTTTTAAGTGCTGCTGAAATTTCAGGAAATGATAATTGAGAATTAATCTTCGGATCTGGCAGTATCAGAGGAATGATGATTTAAAGAGTGGTTTATTTTGAGTAATGTAAAAATGTAAAAAAAAATAGTTGGATGGGTTTAGGAGACACTGGGACATCAGGAATTGCAGACAGTAAATATAAGCAACTTTTAGAGGAGTTTTACTTTAAAGGGAAAAAGAAAAGTAGAATTGGAGAGAAGCAGCTTCACAACTCTGTTTGCTTTGTTTTTGTTGTTGTTATTGCTGATGCTGTTACAGTTTCAGATGGAAGAAATTTCAATGCTTGTGGCCTGATGGGAATTTTCAAGTAGAAAGTAAAAAAATAATAATGAAAAAAAATTGATGTAAAATATAGAGGTTAATTGTAATAGCAAATTCCCTGAGGAAAAAAGTTAAAAAAAAAAAAAGTGTCTTGAGTGCCTTTGTTGCCTTAGACCATAGCAGAGACTTTTCATTAATTTTTAGATGAGGGAAAGCAGAATACAGACGTAGAGAGGTTTTAGATTTAGAATGGGATCATTAAGAAATTCTCTTCTGATTCCTTATTTCTCAGTCAAATAAGCAACTTCATCAGTTGAGAAAGAGAGAGGATAATGTATCAGAGAAGAGAAAATGTAAAATGGTATGCACTTAAAATAGAATATATATTCCTTGTGAATTGATTTTAAATTCCTAAAATCAAGTTATTATTTGATTTAGCCTTATCCTATATCTCTAACTTCATCAGCAAACACTGTCTACTCCCCACTCTCATTTTGGGTTACCAAAATCAAATTTTACAGTCCTTAGAGAGGGGCACAACACACACAAACATTGCATCCCTGGGATCTGGTTTCCAACTTCAGAAATGTATTGATATATTTTACCCATGTGAATAAGTCAAAGATTAAAAACATGATATTTTCTTTAGATATAAACAGTCTTTGACCAAATGTAACTTTCATTTCAATTTAAACCTTATTAATATAAATAGTTGGATAACTTACATTTATATTAACTATAAATTAAAAATATGGAAATGTATGTAATTCGTGTATATTAATATAGTACAATATGAATATAATACATTTAACGTAATTATATTAAATATAGTCATGTACATTATATAATATAGCATGATATAATCAACATAATTAACATAAGTACATCATGACAAAAGAATAAAAAATTATCATTAAAGTTAAAAACAATACAGGGATATACTGTCATTATTATTGTTCATTATCATGGTCTGATAGTAATAGCTTATGCAATTTGATTCCTTTAATAGCAACAAATAAGCAGCAATATTAACAGATAGTAAAAGAATCAACACAATCATTATAGTGTAGATGAATAAAATTGTAATTTCTATCTCACTTAAACCTAATAACCATATGAGGAAGATACTGTTTTTTTCTGAATCTAATAGATGAGAGAACTGAAACTTAGGACAGTGAACTTGGTAAACATGACACAAATATTCATTAGCCAAGTGTGATTTGATTTGACCATAGTTTTTTTTTTTTTAAAGATTTTATTTATTTATTTGACAGAGAGAGAGAGACACAGAGAGAGAGGGAACACAAGCAGGAGGAGTGGGAGAGGGAGAAGCAGGCGCCCCCCTGAGCAAGGATCCCGACGCGGGGCTCAATCCCAGGACCCTGGGATCATGACCTGAGCCGAAGGCAGACGCTTAACCAACTGAGCCACCCAGGCGCCCCGTGATTTGACCATAGTTTGACTCCAGTTTGGGAGTACTCAAGATGTGAACATGTGAGGGAGATGAAACTTAGTAACACTAAAATTGAGAGTCTATTACCTTGTTTAGAAGTATATTTGAGTGTTAGTCAAGTTTTCCCAAGCCATACCAGCTTATGGTTGCAACTCCAACCATATTTGAAATAATCAGGCAAATTTTACTAGCCATTTGCCCTCATCACAGTCCCCGAAAGAGGGACCCTATTCCAAGTATTTTTTGGAGTCATCTTGATATCACCTATAAGTCATCCTCTCACACTTTTTATCTGAATTATAGATGCAGCTTTTGTTCGACATGGGAAAAAAGGAAAGAAAGCATGTTTTCAAGGCAGATGAGAATAGATTATCACATTGAAATAGAAATTTTAAAAAAATGAATGTAAAAGAAAAATAAGATGTATGGTGAGTGCTGTAAATTGTATAAGACATGAATCACAGACCTGTACCTCTGAAACAAATAATACATTGTATGCTTAAAAAAAAAAAAGATAATAGGAAGGGAAAAATGAAGGGGGGGAAATCGGAGGGGGAGACGGACCATGAGAGACTATGGACTCTGAGAAACAAACTGAGGGTTTTAGAGGGGAGGAGGTGGGGGGATGGGTTAGCCTGGTGATGGGTATTAAGGAGGGCACGTTCTACATGGAGCACCGGGTGTTATACGCAAACAATGAATCATGGAACACTACATCAAAAACTAATGATGTAATGTATGGTGACTAACATAATAAAATAAAATAAAATAAAAAGATGTATATGAAACTTGTGATACATGAGGGGGAGAACCCCACTCAAAGAGCACTGCACTTCACCAATGCTAAATATAAGCTAGAAGTAAAAATTAAGGGACAGATATCAATTTTTTGTACATTTTTCTTTCTGAAATAGTCTATGAATAACAGAGATCACTGAGTTTCAAACAAATCATAAAATATCCCTTAACTTTAATTCTATACTTGTTTAATTCAATTTGTTTAATTTATACTTTTGACCTGGCTTTAGAAATGCTATTTTTAGGATCAAATTTATAATGACCCCTCCCTTCCTCTCTGATGCATACCTGTATAAATAAGACATGCTTGGGAAGCATTTTGGAATAGTGGTTAAACCCTTGATTTGGAGTCAGAGTGTTGCAGTTTAATTTCTGGCTCTGCCATTTAATATTTATATGAGCAAACTTGTGAAAGCCTCTTGACTTACCTGTGTCTCATTTTCCTCATATTAATTGGGGATAATACAATTTTCTATGTCATAGGATGACCTGATGGCTAAACATGATAATTACATATAAAACAATTAAATGAATCCCTAGTCTACAGTAAGGTAAAGATACAATAATCTGTGTATGTGTGTATGTGTGTGTGTGGGTATGTATTTATGTGTGTGTTTAATGCCATCCCACAGACACAAAGTTATCAATATTCTTGGAAAAACAGAGTCATCAATTTTAATTATTATGATAGAAACAGTAAGTTAGTGTATATCAAAGCAATGCATTCTTGATTCTTATTTTCTCACATCTTCTACCCAGTCCATTAGCCAGTCCTGATGGTACCACTCCTACTTAAAATAAACCCCAAACTAACCTTTTCTCATTACTCTTGCTGCCTTAACTTCAAGGTGCTCTCCACATGGTTTTTACATAAAATTGTAGAGAATACTCTGTGTATCTGTTGTTGTTTAAATTATTGTATAAAAAACCAATATTTTTTATGAAGGACATCACCTGCAATGTCACTACTCTATTAATTGATAAATTCTAAAATCATATTCCAGAGATTCAAAAATGAAGACTAAGAGTCACATACAGAAAGGCATTAAATGCATTAGAAATCTGATAGTCTTCCATGACATCACTTTAACATTAAGCTGTGTGGTGGCCTAATTGGTGAAGCTGAGCAGGACACATGTGATTCATTCAAGGACATCTTGCCTGATTAAAAGTTCAAGCTTTTTCTTCAGAATGTTTTTCTATAAGAGGTTCACAAATTTATTCAGAGGAAATGTCTGGTGTTGATTCCTGGGTAAGAAAAAAATATATATCCTTTCTGGATCTTGAAAGACAATTCCATTATAATTTGTTCTTTAAAGAGATATTTAAACATTTTATGTGATACAAATGAGAATTTATTTCAAAACGAATTTAGATCACTATATAAAAAGTAATTTTATGTATTCTATATTTAAATAAAAATACTCATTTTATTGTTTTTTGTTGTCTTATTAAATATGAACTGTGGCATTATTTTGATTCATTTTTTTAATCAGAAAAATTGTGAGACTGCCCCAATCATAATACTGTATATAGAAAAACCCAGTGGATCTACAATTCTGTAGGCATGGAGTCCAGACAAAACTTACTTTCTCCTTTCTTTGGGATTCTGTGGCATTAACTACAGATATAGCTGAGCAATCAATGCTGTATGGCTTTTAAAAAGTTATCCAATCATTTTAAAGGCATTTGGGTCATAATACCTTTAAATAGCAAAGCCACTTTGCAATTTCTACTGATGTAGTCCTATGGATTGCACTAACCTAAAGACCTCAATTATTGTGGCAGGAAATTAACTTTTTCCAATCCTATAGGTACCTTTTCATCATGTGCAATATAGTGGAAACAAATGTATGCATATTAAATCCATATAGTTGTAATCTCAGCTACGTGACTGTATGTCTTAAATAAAGCAAGTTACCAACTCTGATTTTCACTTCCCTCTTTAACAGTATTGGAGGTTATCAGATTTGACAGGAATATTATTTTGTGGAGTAAGCATAGTATCATGAAAGCTTTACATCTTTCCTGAAAATAGTGAAGTCTCAAAAAGAAAAAAAAAGGTTTTATTATTATAGAGCTTCTCATATGGCATAATAGGTATTGCCATTTGTAACCTTTTTAAAAAAATTAGACACAAAAAGTCTCATTTTGTTTCTTAAGCAAAATATAATTCTAGTTTCCAGTTATATGGATGTAATGTCTAAAATACTAGATCCTTAGGGCAAAGATCCATATTTTATTACCTTTTTATTGCTATCATCGGTTACTGTTGAAATAAAACTAAATGAAGTGAGGTCAGATGGGGTAGCAGTTGCTCACCCTGATATGAGACCAATGCCACAGAGAATGCCTTGAGCGATTAGTTGATGGATTCCTTCAATGACACCACAAAGTAAGTGGAAAAGCTTGGGTTTTGAGAACAAGCAATAATTCCTAATAAGTTAGGTATACTTGATTAAAATTCTCATTTCTTAATATGTCTGTGTCTTGGGAAACTTATTTATCTTGAGTATCTATTTTATTAAAAAGGATGCTGGTAATATTTATCTCAAAAGGCCCAGATAAAGTAGTATGTGGAAAATTTCACAGAATAAAGTCTGACACCTTGTAAACAATGTATATGTGCTTGTTAAATTAGTTGCTTTACTAAGAAAAGAGTGGATAATAATTAGTAAGCATGCAATTGATGTTTGTTTTCTCCATTTGTTCCCTGTGGTTGGGATGTTCTGAGACTTAGACTCTCTCTGTCTCTCTCTCTCTCTCTCTTTTTAATAGTGTTATCAGGTGATGAAAGAAGAGTTTTCAGTCAGTGTCACACTGTGCATTCATATCAGAGTTTTTAGAAATAAAAACTGTGTTTTAGATGAAATCTTAAAAACCAAATCTCGGCCTCAACAGATGTAGTAAAGTAAATTGTGAGAAAATACTGAGATTATTGATCTTCCTGGAAAAAAGGCTGTTTCTTTGTTTTACTCATGACCATAATGAAGATTAGAGAAATCTTCACCATCTTAAGCAGATATTTATTAGCATTTAGTAAGTTACAGGCACTGTGCAAGGCTCAGTAGATATATGTGTTTAAAAGACCAGCATGCTTTTTATTTTCATGGGTTATCAAATTTCTGGACTTAGGGTCAAGGGGTCGGAGGATGACTAAATCACGTTGGGTTTTGCTATGGCTGCCTTATCTCTATGTCTGGTTAGAATGACTATACTATACTACAAAGCCAATTGGTAATTTATTTCAGTCATAGAACTTTAACCTACTTACTAAATGATAACACCCAATTACTTTTTTGATGAATTATTTTCTGGATGAATTCTTGCCACTTAGGTGGCCTGGCCTATAAATCCAGTAAAATTTGCTAATTAAGAAAAAATGTATTTCTTACTGTATCTATGTGCTTTGAAAGTATAATTGCTTTAAAATTAACTGCCATTAGAAATTGTTACATATTTACTTTTAAAACACCTCATTCTTGTTGTGTGGCCAACATACTTCAAATAATATCAGGTAAATGTGAGAGCTATTGTTAGATATTAAATAGCATTCATTCTTTCATCACTGTTAGAAACATTTGTGAAACATAAGACTTTGACCTAAACACAAGTTATATGGAACTACAAAAGGATATCCTCCATAACTGAAAAATGTTTCTTTTTTTTGTAAACTTGACCCTGCCTCTAGAGGTGTCTATATTCCTCCTCCTTAAATTGAGAAGCATGCTGTGATCTGACAAAGTTGTAAAGAAATGGATTTGTTGATTATCTAGTTGAAGCAAGTCTTTTATTCTGAAATACAAGCATTCTTACTATTACGGACGATATTCTATTTGAAGCTACTTTTTTGTTTCAGAATGTTTTGATTCAGGCTTGCATGCTAGGTCCTTTATTCTTTTCTAATAATTATCACAGAGTGCCATACAATTTAGGATATGTTCTACATATAAAGCAAATCACTAGAGTGATACATGATTAACTCCCAGATTTAAGATACAAGTTTTCGTAATGTGATATGTTAGCTTCCTTTGTGCAAGTCTAACATTATAGTTGTGATATGTGCTTTCAGTCATTCACAGTGTTCCTATGCCATAATGTAGAGTAGAACAGTACTGCTGATGTTATAATGTCGATGTCTGGGTACTATCTACTATCAGAAGATGGTCTATTGATGTATGAAACTCCCATGGCATTGAACTATTTAATGTACTATAAAGGCCTCATGTTAAATATGAAGTAGATTCAGATATAGAGTGTAGGTTATATTAGTTAAAATGAATATTAAACATAATATATTATATTTATATAATATATATTTTATAAATGTATATATTTTATAATTAAAATATATTTTAAATTAGAAATAAATATATATATTTATAATATAATATATAATAATATAATCCATATTAAAAATGGATTTGTATCATTTTATGTTTCTCTTTTCTCTCTCTCTCCCCTTCCTGCCTCCCTCCCTCCTTCCTTCCTCAAAGAAAAATTATTGGTGTTTCAATGAAATGTTATTATAGAAAAATATTTTATGGGAAATCATGGTAATACATAAATATAGGAAGGTACAATTTTCAGGACACCAACATCAGACAACATTGGTCAGTGGAATCCCTATTAAAGGAAAAAAAACATCTTGGAGAAAGAGAATAACGAACTTCCATAAACTACAAGGAAAACTCTTCTTGTGTCTTTTTTTTCTTTCTTTTTGAGAATTGCTATGAACATGTAAGTTCAAGGGTGTATGAAAATGAAAGGAAAGGTAATGAAAATTAATTGAACGTTTAGGAACTTCAGTAAGGGATTTATTTTCAGAAGGGTCAATTGGCTGAGTTAATTTGCTCAGCCCTAATAATAAGGTGTTAGTGATTTAAGATTCAGTGTCTTTTACTTACTGGAAATATGTGGTAAACCTAAATAAAAACATTCCATTCAAATAGTCTACTTTCATTCCTACCAAATAACACTTCTTATAAGTCATGAAGGTACTGTTTGCAAGTTTAAAGAAGCAGTGTACAAAGTATAATTCTTGAATATATATCTTAAGATTTTATAAAATAGAGAATTAATGTAAATCATATTGTGATCTTAAACAAGTGAAATTGTTCTCGTTAGAGTTCAAATATTCTGTTAGCACCTCATGAGAGCTAAAAAGTGAAATTTTGCATGAGAAATAAAAAGTGAAATTGACTAGAAGAAATCAAAATGAAACTACCTATGCTGTATTCGTTGTTTAAACTCTGCTGTGCATATTTTGTAACTTTCCAATCAATTTCTTCTAAGTATAGAATAGTTCTGGTTTCAGAACAATTGAGAGTTCTTTCTAGGAAGCTAAACTCTTACAACTTATTAAATTAGTATATCATTAAAAATCACTGTAATAAAATTTCTTTTAATATTCAGACTTCAGGTATATATTTTGCAATATGAAAGTTCTGTAAAGTCAAGCTAAAGGCAATGTCAAATAATATTATTCATTTGTTAATCATTAATGCTGGAAATAAAATTT
The DNA here is from genome assembly GCF_037043125.1 of Eumetopias jubatus. Taxonomy (NCBI): domain Eukaryota; kingdom Metazoa; phylum Chordata; class Mammalia; order Carnivora; family Otariidae; genus Eumetopias; species Eumetopias jubatus. The sequence continues at coordinate 19,953,078 of NW_028274818.1, read as the reverse complement.
GAAAATGAATTTCGTTCTAGTAAATAATACATTACTTGGAATACATATTTTCTTACTCAAAGTAAATGTATTAAATTAAATTAATATTGCATGGAGATTAATAGAGATGATACACTGTGTGTCTCAAAGAGGATTGTGGTAGTTGGAGATTTTTTCCTTTTGTATTTTAAATCACTAATGAATATATTGCAACATACTATCATTTTTTGGCATAGTAGGGCATACAGGAACAGAAAAATTATATGTTTTGTCCTAAGCTATTAGGTAAGTTTTTGTTGGTTAAGATAATTGAGTCATAAGATTGACTACATGATTAACCTATATATTTATTATTTAATGAATTGCTGCTGATGGAATTTTGTTCATCTGTTTTGGCAAACCATTTACCTTTGAGGATTGGGAAAAAAATCCAATCCCATTGCTTTTTAAACAGATAAGGAAAATTTCTAGGTAGTTATATCACTAAGAACACTTTTGTCTTAAAATTCAAAAGTGCACAGGTTAAAGTAGCTTTAATAATATGGAACTTTTACGTATACCCAAAAAGTCATTCAGAGATGGAATGGCTCTAAGGTAGGTTCATTCACTGAACCAATGCCATCAGAGAAGACCAAATTTTTCCATCTTTGTCTTTCTTAATGTTAGGTTGTCGTTAGGCTTGCATTAGCAATTGTCACAAAACATGTACCAGTTCAAGCAAACATGACAATTAAAACAAGAAGATGAAATCATACGTCTGTTAAGAACAAGACAACTTTTCCCCAGGAAACAATCAAATACTTTGGCATCTTACTTGCTAAAACTACATAACCCATCCGTGCTAAAACAAATTGCATGGAAAGAAAAAAAAAGAACATTGTGTTTGACAATGTCCACTATTCATTCAGAGGGCACTGCAGTGAGCCTCCTAAAAGAATAGGGCTGCAAAGAAAACAAGTTCAAGCTTCTCTTAGAAGAGGGGAAGAAAAAAAATTGGAGAAAGAACTAAAAGGGTACACTAGTTCTAATGTAAAGAAAATTCAGATAATATCCATTTTTAAATGAAGCAAAATTTATAATAAAGTTCTAATGAAAATTATGGATCAAAATTATACAAAATCATGAGTTTGGACAGAAATCCCTTCATGTAACAAACATCTTAACCAAGGCATAGAACATTTCCATACTCCAGAAAGCTCCTTACATTTTTTTTTCCAGTTCATTTCCAAAGTGCATAAAATGATTATTTAGATTTTTTTTGACTACTTAGATTCCTATTATAGATTATTCTGCATGTTCTTGAGCTCTTTAAACTTAGATCATATATTTTTGTGTTTTTTTGTGCCTGGCCTCTTTTTCTCCACATCATATTGACTGTATAATTTTTTTTCACTTATTTATTTCCGTTTTATGAGTATATCATGCTTTGTACATTGTTTTATTGATTAACTTTTGGGGTCTTCAAGTTTCAATTATTGTGACTAAAACTGCTAGAAACATACTTGTACAGGTATTGATATGGACATATGTTGTTATTGCTTTTGGGTGAAGACCCAGGAGTAGAATTGTTAGTTCAGAGGGTAGATAGATGTTTACCTTTACAAGAAACTCTTAAATAGTTTCCCAAATAGGTTTTATCACTTTACATATTCACAAGCAGTGTATGAGATTTTCAGGCGCTCTACATGTTCTTCAGTGTTTGCTGTGGTCGGTCTTTTTTTTTTTTTAAGATTTTACCTTTTGCTTATTTATTTACCTACTTAACAGAGGGAGAGAGAGAGAGTGCGTGGACAAGCAGGGGGAGCAGCAGGGAGAGGGAGAAGCGGGCTCCCTGCTGAGCAGAGAGCCTGAGATGGGGCTCCGTTCCAGGACCCTGGGATCATGACCTGAGCCGAAGGCACACGCTTAACTGACTGAGCCACCCAGGCACCCTGGAGTTTTTTTTTTTTTTAATAGAGTTCTATTTTATTAATTTTTAGATGATTTTTATTGAGATATAATTGCCAGATAACATTGTATTAGTTCCGGATGTACAACACAGTGATTCAGTATTCTTATATATAACAAAAATGATCAGAATAAATTAACATTGTATATGTTAATTTGTATAACTATACATAGTTATGTGTTTGTGTGTGTGTATATATGTGTGTGTGTGATGAGAACTTCTAAGATCTACTCTCTTGGCAACTTTCAAATATATAATATTATCTTATTATAATCACTATGCTATACATTGCATTCCAGGACTTACTTTATAACTGTAAGTGTATACCTTTTGACCACTTTCACCTATTTTCCCACCCCCTCTCCCTGCCTCTGGCAATCACCAGTTTGTTCTCTTTAAGATTTTTTTTTTTATTCAACTTAAGTGAGAACATATGCTCTTTTCTCTGTTTGACTTATTTCACTTAGCATAATGCCCTCAAAGTCCATCCATATTGTCAGAAATGTTGACCAATATTTTGGCCTATTTTTAAATGGTAATAATGTAAAAATAGAAACAAAAAACAAAAACAGACTTGCTCATAAGCATAGGCAAAAAATACTAATATGTTAAGAACTAAATACTATGGAATGTAACTGAACTTTGATAATATAACTCCAAGGCAAAGTTGAAACTATAGTAGCATGAAATACAAATGTTTAATTTTTACTTATCCTAGTTGACCACTGCAGATTATCAAGGGATATGTGCTCTCATGATTCACTCAAGTATCCTGGGTGATGGAATCTCCACTTTTTTTTCAGATTTTATTTATTTATTTGGGGAGGGGGGATGTGTAGAGAGCAAGCACAAGCAGAGGCAGAGGGAGAGGGAGAAGCAGACTGAGCAGGGAGCCTGATGGAGGGCTCCATCCCAGAACTCCAGGATCATGACCTAGGCCAAAGGCAGACGTTTAAGCAACTGAGCCACCCACGTGCCCCTGGATTCTCCACTTTGACATAAACTGTCATGAGAGAAGAAACAAATTTTTTGCCTTCCTGGTTAAATTTATTCCTAAGAACTTTGTTATTTTTGTTATTATTATGAATGGTATTATTTTCTTTCTTTTTAAAAAAAAGATTTTATTTATTTATTTGAGAGAGAGAGCACACACACAAGTGGGGGGGGGAGGGTAGAAGGAAAGGGAGAAACAGACTCCCCACTGAGTAGGGAGCCCAAAGAGGGGCTCCATCTCAGGACCCCGAGAACATGACCTGAGCTGAAGGCAGATGCTTAATCGATTGAGCCACCCAGGTGCCCCTGTTTTCTTTATTTCTTTTTCAGGTATTTCATTGTTAGTGTATAGAAACACAACTGATTTCTATATGTGGCTTTTGTATCTGCTACATTACTCAATCTGTTGATTAGTTCTAAGAGTTTTCTGGTGAATACTAGGACTTTCTGTATATAAGATCATATCATCTGCAAACAGAGATAGTTTTACTTCTTGCATTCCAATATGAATGCTCTTTATTTCTTTTTCTTGCTTGATGCTCTAGCTAGGATTTCCAGGTTGAATAGGAATGGTGAGAATGGACATCTTTGTCTTGTTCCTGATCTCAAAGGAAAGCTTTCAACTTTCACCATTGAATATGATGTTAGCTATTAGCTTGTAATATATGGCCTTTATTATGTTGAGGTATATTTCTTCTATACACAATTTGTTGAAAGGTTTTAACATGACAGATGTTGAATTTTGTCAAATGCTTTTTCTGCATCTACTGAGATAATTGTTTGAGTTTTTATCTTTCATTAATGTGGCATATCACATTTATTGATTTATATATATTGAATCATCCTTATAATCCAGAGATAAATTCCATTTAGTCATGATGTATGATTATTTTAATGTAGTGTTGAATTCAGTTTGCTAATATTTTATTGAGAATTTTTGCATCTGTTATCATTAGGTGTATTGGCCTGAAGTTTTCCTGTATTGTTCTTATCTGATTTTGGTATCAGGCTAAATAATGCTGGCCTCATAAAATGAATTGGGAGTTTTTCCTCCTCTTCAGTATTTTGGAAGAGTTTGAGTGAATGAAAGATGGATGCTATGACATACATAATGTTCGAGAAATAGTACTTGGATAGTAGAATTTAAAGTGCTAGAATTTAGTTTACTTATCTGAATTTTGCAAATAATGCATTGAATAAGAATCTCCAAAAAATCATTTAAAAAGCTGAGTTTTAGGGGCACCTGGGTGGCTCAGTTGTTAGGCATCTGCCTTCGGCTCAGGTCATGATCCCAGGGTCCTGGAATCGAGTCCTGCATCGGGCTCCCTGCTCCTCGGGAAGCCTGCTTCTCCCTCTCCCACTCCCCTTGCTTGTGTTCCCTCTCTCATGGTCTCTCTCTCTCTGTCAAATAAATAAATGAAATCTTTAATAAAAAGTTGATTTTTAATAATACTGTTAAATGATAAAAATAGAAAAACAACCTCCCCTCCTCACACACAAAAAGTGCTAACAACATTGTGCTTTTATATCCTTGTCATTTATCATGTTCTATAAGGGAGGATAGTTCTGGTTTGTTAAACATTAATTAAAATCTCAAATTTAGTTCTTGCTAGTATTGATGATGCCTCAGTTGGTGAATTATTCATGATAACTAATAATAGTTTAGTTGCTTAGCTTCTGTTTATATTGAATGTAGTACATCATTTTGAATTTGATCTTTCCCACATTAAAATTCACATTTACCTTTCAACCCTTTATAATACTGTAGAATCCTTCTTCTTTGGGAGACCTCCTGGATGACTTTATATATAATCACAGAAGTTTGTTCAGCATTTAGTGTTATATATTTCTGAGTTTAAGGTAATCTATGCTAACACCAGTATGTCTTCTCTTGTTATGAATGATGTAACAGACTTGAGTGCAAGGAACCAGAACCATCAATGTAGCCAGAAGAAAGAGTTGAAAACCATTGAGTTTAAGAAAGGTGTTGAATTTACCAAACCAGTATTAGACAACCTATGTATGTATTTATTTATTTATAGTTTTTATTTAAATTCCAGTCAACATACAGTATAATATTAGTTTCAGGTATACAATAATGAGACAACCTATTTTTCAATACAAAAATAAAACTAGTTCAAACTCACTGCAAAATGGATGAATCTTAGGAGTGATTTGAAAGGGAGAAGAATTCTGAAAAGGCTGTCAGACATGAATAGATATTTTTCCAAAGAAGACATATAAGTGGCTAACAGACACATGAAACAGTGCTCAAAATGACTCATCATTAGGGAAATATAAATCAAAACCACAATGAGATACCCCCTCACACCTGTCAGAATGGCTAAAAATAACATCTTAGGAAACAAAAGATGTTAGCAAGGATGCAGAGAAGGGGCATCCCTCTTACACTGTTGGTGGTATTGCAAACTGGTGCAGCTATTCTGGAAAACAGTATGGAGATTCCTCAACAAGTTAAAAATAGAACTACCCTACCACCCAGCAACTGCACTAGTGTGTATTTATCCAAAGAACACAAAAATAGTGATTCAAAGGGGCATGTACACCCCAGTGTTTATGGCAGCACTCTCCACAATAGCTAAAACATGGAAGAACCCAAATGTCCATTAAATGATGATAAAGAAGATGTGGTACATACATACCTATGTATACATAATACATACTACATGCACATACAGTGGACTATTACTCAGCCATAAAAAAGAAATGAAATCTTGCCATTTGCAATGACATGGTTGGAACTAGAATGTTCTATGCTAAGCAAAATCAGTCAGTTGAAGAAAGACAAATACCATATTATTTCACTTCTATGTGGAATTTAAGGGAAAAAAAAAGAGATGAGCATAGGGGAAGGGAAGGAAAAATAAGATAAAGACCAAAAGGAGGCAAAATGTAAGAGATTCTTAACTTAGAGGGAACAAACTGAGGTTGCTGAAGGGGAGGTGGGCCAGGGGATGGTGTATTGTGTGATGGGCAGTAAGGAGGGCACTTGATGTAAAGAGCACTAGGTGTTATATGCAACTGATGAATCACTAAATTCTACCCCTGAAACTAATACTATGCTATATGTGAACTAACTTGAATTTAAATAAAATGTTGGGGGGAAAAAAAGGCTGTCAAAGTCTGATCTCAAGGTAGATCCTTTTAAGATGATCTTCCCAGGTGGACACATAATTGAGATTGAGTAAAATTCATGACATTGCTGTTGGGGATTGGTGAACACATGAGGAAATGGTGTTGAAACAAATAAACTGTTATTTGAGAAAGGATGGTGTCTTAGGTGAAAAGATTCTTATCTTCTAATAATTTGCACTTAAGGCATTTCCCAAAGCAAACTGTAAAGTACTTTGTTGTTTTACTGTCTTATCTTTCCCAGGAAAAACCTTAAGTCACATTGACGCAGATGGTCTCAGTTACCACAGCCAGCTAAAGCAAGAAATAACAAGTGTTTAGTATCTGTCTGGGCCCTATGTTTTTCTGAGTCTATGAAAAATTTACTGCCATCTTCATTCCTTGGCTTAAGAACTAGAGTAGGATCAGCCACATTGTCTGGTGGAATTTGGAGTAATGTCAACTATCCTAGCCCCAAAGATCAGGACTATTATTTGTTCATTGTTTTATTTCTTCATTTAGGCTTTCAAAAATTCTCAATGGCTTTTGTTGTCACCATTCTACTTATTTCTGAAAGCACAAATTATACTAATATAGATATGTTCTCCTATTCTCTTGGAGCTACAGCCTGAATTTTCTATGCTTTTAGATTGCAGAGGTCACCCCTTGCCACACAACTGTTGAGATTCTTTAATTTCAAACAAGCCTCATATTTGTGCATCTAAGGTAAATGTAGCAAATCTTTAAGTTGCTTAATTTGTAAACATCCCTAATCTCATTCTGTATTTCTCTTATCTTGGTTTTTATCTCAGACTCTCCAGTCTCAGCTTTTTAGACTAGAGTTCTGATTGACCTTGACCTACTCTTTCTACTTAGTTCTCTCACTCAGTTTTACTCATCAGATGTCCAGTCACCGGCATCAGTTCCACCATAATTGAGGGGTCTGCCAGCATCCAGCACAGATTCACCTGTTGCCCAGATTGCTATTTTCAATACCAGTTCTGAGTTCTCCATTTTCTGTGCACTTTGAACCGTCTTTAGCAGAGCCAGCCTAAGGGGTGCCTGGGTGTCTTAGTGGGCTAAGTGTCCGACTCTTTATCTCAGCTCAGGTCGTGATCTCAGCGTCCTGGGTTCAAGCCCTGCACTGGGCTTCATGCTGGGCGTGGAGCCTACTTAAACAAACAAACAAACCAAACAAAAACCAAAAAACCCATCCCAGCCTACGCAGCTAATTAAATTGCCCCCAGTCTATACTTGACTCAGTGACAAGACCAAACCATTGACTTAGATGGCCTTTCTCAGTTTCTAATATTTCTCTCCTACAGGCTTTGTGGTAGATAGCCCAGATCCATCACACCTTTTACCCAGTACTACTCTTAGTATGGCTGATAATATTCAGGGAAAAAAAAAAAAAGGCTGAAAACAGGGCAAGAAAGCCATAGGGCTTGGAAAGTTTTAAAAAGAGAGAGAGAGATTAAACAGTAGGAGCAATGCATTTTGCTCCAATCAGATCAGCTGAAACCATTTGTCTAGCAGAATTATTAATTAACCATTGCCTATGTCTTGATTAGCGCAATGGTTTTAATAATTCTGTCATATCCTTTCTCAAATTATTTATCTCTGGATCTCCATAGCTATTTGTTGAACTGACAGCTAAAAAATTAAATAGATATTTGAGGAGAACAATGTAGTAGAAATTGTCAATGTAAAAATCTTCATCTCCTGAAAGTAATTCTGGTTTGATACATTATCAAATGATATCTGCAAATGAAACCCTGTTTTTATTTTAATTTTGTTACTATTAGAACCTCTATTCTGTTCTAAGTAAGATCATTATTCTGTTTACTCTGAATAGGCTGTGCACCTTTATACTTTTGTTCCTTTGGTAACTCTTCTGCCTGCTTTGATCACTAGGTTACTTCCCTTCTCTCTGGCCAGCCAAATCTCTCAGCCATACAATTATTTTCTAGCAAATATCTACTGAGGACCAGAACTTGAACACCGTTACATGAAGTATTCATCATCCGTCTTCTTAAAATGGATTTTCCATTTTCTTCTTCCATGAAGAAGAAAATCTGAAAGCTTAAGTACATTCTTCCTTAGTATCTTCCTTAAATATCCTAAATCACACACAAAGGAAAGTCATCTTTTCCTTTGCTGGGGTCCTATAGCTTGTAAGCATAAGCATTATTTATAACTTAAGATATATTGCTTTGTTCTCTTTTTATTTTGCATGCCTTAGCCATGTTTCTGCAATTAGGGGTCTTGGGAACAAGGAATAAAAGGAAATTTTCTTTCCTATCCCCTATAGCACAATATCTCAGTGCAAACAGCATATACCTTAAAGTTCTTCATTGAATCCGTGATTGATCAAGGGCTTATTGATTAAGGTAACAGTTTAAGCTGCTTACTGTATTATACAAGAGCACTGGCATGGTGATGAGTGTATACTGAAAACAGAGTCCAGATCACTCTGGTGATTGCCCCTTGGTGAATAAAGCAGTTAGCTCTAATTCAGAAATCCTTAGCTCTACTTGGGTATTCATTTTACATATTGTATCCACAGGGCATTCAGTATTATTTCCTGAGTAGAAAAGTCAATATTTCAGGAATAAAAATTCACCATGTAATTCAGAAATGTGTTCTCACAATCTTCAGGGACATGTCCTGCATTTTTTACGTGCATAAAATACACTGAAATCATTTGGAACTTGCACATAAAGGTGACAAATTGCATCATTGGGCTGAGTAACTTTGGGCTTCAAGCCATATATAATTGTAAAGCACTGAAAACATTGGTATGTCATAAAGGAAACTGAAGAATGTGACAAATTTATCTTTTAACAAGGAATACTGGGATGCAATTAATAAAATAATAAAATATTAATTAAAAATAATACATTTTTATAACATTAAAGTCCCATATTCACACACTCACTCTGCAATGCAAACTGCACCTTTAGGTCCTAATGAATTACTCATACAAAGTCAGAACAATGATTATTGCTTATTCTCTTGCAAGACTGTGAGGCTAGAAAAAAAGAGAAAAATGAAATATGAAGAATCAAAACACTCATGAATTGCTAACATTGGTCATATTTTGCTATTTTGACATAAGGCATTATTATTAAGTAGGAATATTGAGCAAAAGGGTCAGTGCTCAGTCCTCATCCACCTTGGCAAACTTGATTAAATCTATCTCCTGGAAACACTTTCTTTACTTGTCCTACAGGACATACACTCTGGATTTCCTTCTATTTCACTGGATGTTCCATCTTATTTTCTTTATATTGTATCTCCTTATGTACTAATATTTTAATGTTAGAGTTCTGAAATTTAGTCTTTGAATTTATTCTGTATGCTCTCTTCGTGATCTTATCTAGTTTCATTGTTTAAAATATTCTTTTGTATATTGATGACCCCAAATATTTGCAGCCCACTTGTCTCCCTGTACTCCATTTAGATATTTTAATTCGCATTTTAAAATTAATGTGTCCCAAATTCAACTCCAAAACCACTTCTCATCTCACTTAAGAGCAAATATAGTCTTTTAGTTTGTTGGGTCAAAAGTCCTCTTTGAGTCTTCTGTCTTTCACACTTCTCATCCCTTTGATGGAATGTGTATTATAATAAATCCAAATGTAATACATCCAAAATCTGCATATTTCTCAACAACACTGCACCTGTCTCATCCAAGCCACCATTTTTTTTGGCTGAGTTATTATAATATTCTCCTGACTCCATCTTCTTTTTTCTACACTGCATCCTGTGTTTCAGGCACTCCTATAAGAGCTTTATATTTTTATCTGTTTTTATTCATATAACTTCCTTAAGTTAATACCATGATTATCCCCATTTTAAAGGAGAGAAAATTATGGCTAAATTACTTGTCTAGTATCTCAGGACTAGTAAGTAGCCAAGCTGAGATTTGACCTTGGGCACTGTTGGAGAAAAGTTTAGTGTTGATCAGTTATTGAATGGATAAAACATATACCATATTTGTATATATAATAATTATATAGAGATTTCAAAAAAAAATTACTGTAACAGCAGAGTTTAAGATAAATTTACCAAACTCTGGTATTTAACATATGCACATTTTATTTCATAAGTTTTAAAAATAATTAAATTACATTTTATATTTGCAATTTGATACTGGATTTTAAAATGAAATAAGAATAAAATATTTGTGAAATACCAGAAATTTATGCTTGAATTATTTTGCTCAAAATTCTTTTTACAATTCCTAAACTGTGGAGAATATGCCACAAGGATTAAGTATGTTACTCCTGTTGATAGATTTTGGTGTTTTCAGAGAAAAGCTCAAATCTAGCTTGCATAAACTGTGGGTTTGGCTCTAGATAGAGCATGATTCCTTTTACTATCTCAACTTGTATTTAATATTAATTGAAACAGATATGTGATTACATGTGAAAGTTTAATTGGAAAAAAAGTGAGGCTAGGGTGATGGGTATTGGGGAGGGCATGCGTTGTGATGAGTACTAGGTGTTAGGTGTAACTGATGAATCCTTGAAAACTACATCAAAGACTAATGATGTACTATATGGTGGCTAACTGAACATAATAAAAAAATGCTTGAATGAATAGTATAGATTTATGGAATTCAATTTTTTCCCCTCTCTCTGTATAAGGAGGATAGTTGGAATCCCTATTGGATTTCCTATAAAAGGTATCAAGTAAACAGTTGGCTTCATGTGATTGAAATTGACTGAAGAGGTCAGAGCTGGAACTGAAATTTACTTGAATATAGACATTATTTAAAGCCAATAGCCTGGGGGGCAATGATATACAGGATAACAGAGACCCTTGACCTATGCCTTAAAACTCTAGGCATTTAGCAATAAGAAAGAAGAAAAGTGTGGAGGAGGATATGTGTTAATGGGAGAAAAATTTTGTCTTAAAATATGGGAAATTTTAAAACATTTAAACGGCAAAATACAATATATAAGCATACTTACAAAAATTATATCAGATATATGGGCGCCTGGGTGGCTCAGCTGGTTAAGCCTCTGACTCTTGATTTCAGCTTAGGTCATGATCTCAGGGTGGTGAGATCGAGGCCAGATTAGGTTCCGTGCTCAGCATGGAGTCTGCTTAAGATTTTCTCCCTCTCCCTTGCCCTTCCCCCACTCACTCTCTCCCTTAAAAAAAAAAAATTAAGATTCATCTCTATTTTAGAGGAGCTTACAGTATAGTAAGAGAGAACACATACACATAATGATAAGTAGTAATTACCAGGTAGGTATAAAGACTGAAAAACTAACTTGAAAAATGCCATTTTCTTGTAATCATATTTAAAAATACATTAGGTTATGATGCATTTAGTTTTGAGTTCATATTGTATTTATCTTGGATAGCCAGCATTTTTTAAAAAGATTTTATTTATTTTACTTATTTATTTGACAGAGAGAGACAACGAGAACAGGAACACAAGTAGGGGGAGCGGGAGAGGGAGAAGCAGGCTTCCTGCTGAGCAGGGAGCGGATGCGGGGCGATCCTAGGACCCTGGGATCATGACCTGAGCAGAAGGCAGACGCTTAACGACTGCCACCCACGCGCCCAATCATGTTTTTAAAACAACCAATTTCAATATTCAAGTTGCTTTTTCAGAAACCATTGCTGTTCATAGTGTTACAACAAGATTTTTTACCTTTCATCTTCTAATATTGACAATATTAACAAGATTTTGATAAAGGTTTCTCCTTACCAAGATAGAAGAGTAGTTCATTGCCCTCAAGTAGTTCAACAGCACACATATAGTTATTATTCTTTTTTTTTAAGATTTTATTTATTTATTTGACAGAGAGAGACACAGCGAGAGAGGGAACACAAGCAGGGGGAGTGGGAGAGGGAGAAGCAGGCTTCCCGCTGAGCAGGGAGCCTGATGTGGGGCTCGATCCCAGGACCCTGGGATCATGACCCGAGCTGAAGGCAGATGCTTAACGACTGAGCCACCCAGGCGCCCCTAGTTATTATTCTTTTGGGCATAAAGTGTTCAGGCCTTGAGATGGTAAATACACTAGTAGTCCACACGGAAATACACTAGTGGGTTAGCAAAGTGGGTAAAGAAGCATTAACTTTTGCAAGCAGCCAAACACAACAAAGGAGCAAATATTTGCCCATTTTGTATAGTTCAAACCAGATATAATAGTGTGATTTTTAAAGAGAAAATATAACACTGTTGTTAGATGGATATGCTGTTACACCCACAAACACACAGACACACACATATGTATATATATCCAAACATCCATTTGTGTAAATATGTATACATATTAAAGAATGTTAAGGTTTATTCAGCAAATCAACAATGTTCATTTTAACTTTAAAATAAATACCAATACACTTTTAAGGACTGTGTCAATATTAGTAAGCATAGATATTAGTAAATATAGTAGTGTAAAATGTGTAGTAGTGTAAAATGTAGTAGTGTAAAAATACCTCAGCATAGTAAAATTATTCCAGCACTAAATGCATTATATATATTTTTAAAAAGTGCTTATTTAAATTATAGTTAATTAACATATAGTGTAATATTGGTTTCAGGAGTAGAATTTAGTGATTCATCCCTTACATGTAACACCTAATGCTCATCACAAATAAGTCCCTCCTTAATGCCCATCACCCATTGAACTCATCCCCCACCCACCTCCCCTCCAGCAACCCTCAGTTTGTTCTCTATAGTTAACAGTCTTTTATGGTTTGCCTCCCTTCCCCCTTTTTCCCTTCTCGTATTTTCATCTGTTTTGTTTCTTAAATTCCACATACTAGTGAAATCATATGGTATTTGTCTTTCTCTGACTTATTGCACTTAGCATAATACACTCTAGCTCTGCCCACGTCATTGCAAATGTCAAGATTTCATTCTTTTTTTCATTTTATTTTATTATGTTATGTTAGTCACCATACAATACATCATTAGTTTTTGAGGTAGTGTTCCATGATTCATTGTTTGTGTATAACACCCAGTGCTCTATGTAGTATGTGCCCTCCTTAATACTCATCACAGGGCTAACCCATCCCCCCACCCCCCTCCCCTCTAGAACCCTCTCTTTGTTTCTCTGCGCTCCTATTAACCCCCCCTTCATTTTTCCCTTCTTTTAGGTGGCTGAGTAATATTCCATTGTACGTATGTACCACACCTTCTTTATCCATTCATCAGTCAATGGACGTTTAGACTCTTTCCATAAATTAAATTTACTTTCAGGGATGGCAGTTTACTTTCAAGGATGATCATATGCATCTACTGTTATTCTTTAAGTTAGGGAGCCTAGACAGTAGCTTTTTATTAAATAAGCCTAAGTTTACAGGATTATAGGTTTTGCAGTATGTATTTCTTTTCACTAGAATTGGGTGTAAACTGATCCACTTCATAATGACTTGAATGTTTTCTTCACTTGCTTATAGTGTAATTTTTCCCCAACAAAATGACGTATGGGGCACATACTTGAATCATTCTTTTACAAATCACATGTCCATAGAACCTTTTGTTCTTACTTCATTCTCACATGTCATTGGGTGTGATGTCATGGATGAGAGACAAGTGGTAGCAATTGTGATTTACATTCCTTTTACATTTGTTTTCTGTCTAATCCTAGATTAGGCAATCCCATTTTTGCTTTTCATAAGGTCAAATCATTTTTCTCTACAAGTTTCAAACTTCTTTTTTTTTTTAGATTTTATTTATTTATTTGACAGAGAGAGAGACAGTGAAAGAGGGAACACAAGCAAGGGGAGTGGGAGAGGGAGAAGCAGGCTTCCCACTGAGCAGGGAGCCCGATGCGGGGCTCGATCCCAGGACCCTGGGATCATGACCTGAGCCGAAGGCAGATGTTTAACGACTGAGCCACCCAGGTGCCCCAAGTTTCAAACTTCTTGACCTCACTCTGATTCACACATCTGAATCTTACACTCTGCAGCTTCTTCTCCATAAGTAAGCATTGGTGAGCATCTGTATCTGTGTAGAGCTAGAAGAGATACCTGGGAACCAATGGTATGTCTGCCTATGATGATTTGTGTTTCCTTTAACAGATGGGACATTATTTAAGAGAAGCACAGTATTTTGACACTAAGTAGTGCATTGTAACGCAATTCTGAGACTATCCACCAGGAATTAGTATAGACCCCATAAATTCAAAGACACAGTCTCCAACGAGACTGACCTCACTACAGATGCCAGAGCTGCATTTGGGGGTCCCTAAGCCACCTGTACTTTTGATCAGCTGGGTATAAATACTAGCATTTCCATAGCTTCCTCTGGTTTGATAGTTAACTAGAAGATCTCACAGAACTCAGGAAAGCATTACACTAATGGTTGGTTACAATTTTATTATAAAGGATACAAATCGGGACCAGCCAAATGAAAGGATGCATAAGGTAAGATCTAAGAGGGTTTCAAATACAGAGCTTCCATATCTCTCTATGGAATCAGGCACATCACTCTCATGGTTCATTCACGTGTTTACCAACCAGGAGGCTCCAGTGTCCAGAGTTTTGTGTCCAGAGTTTTTACTGGAGTTTCATTATGTTGGCATGTATGATTGAATCACAGACCACATAGTTAAGCTCAATCTCCAGCCTACCTCTTGTCCACAGAGGATGGGTTGATAAAGACCCAACCTTTTAGTCCCATGGTTAGTTTTTTTGGTGGACAGCCCTCATCCTGGGGCATCTGATTAGCATAAACTCACTGTGATCCATGGGGCTACTGCATAACAAAAACATATTAATTGGGAAATTCCAAGAATTTAGTTTCCTTCCCAAGAACCCAGCGAAAGGGCAGTCAAATTCTTTATTATTCAAAACAAATTAAAGCAAAATGAATAGGGTAATAAATGTTGGAAGAGAATCATTAGGGTAACATGGGGCTAAATAAGATATACAGATTGTTTCTATTTACTCTAGGAGGGCCTCGAATGAAAGGCCAATATGTTTTCTATAATTTCTCTGTGCACACTTTACACTTCACTCTACATAATCAAGATCTATCATTTTCAATTGAAATACTATTTGGACATTTCTTTTGATGGATAGAGATAAGAAAGTTTGCAAATAACTGAGGTGAAGTGACTTACCCAGAAGTGTAATAAAAATTTACAAAAAAAATTAATTGTAAAAAGTTTGACTTATGTTTTAGGTTTTGAAATAGATTCATGCTTTCATTTATGTTGATTCTTTGAAACCTTTTTCTTTTACTAAAATAACTTTCATATGCTATTTATTCACATTAGTTACAGTTAAAATGACTGCATTTGTCTTTGTCTTTTTATATGTGTGTATGTATATATATGTACATGTATATTATATAGAGAGAGATGTATGTGTTATATACACATGTATGTATATAGTGTATTTATATATATCACCCATGTAAATGCAACATTCATTGCTTATAGGAAAATGACACAATCAATACATCATATCTGGCTTATGTTGTACAACATACAGTTTTAAATTATTGCCAGTTGTTTAACTCATCAGTCAATTGTTTGCACTTTTAATGCTGGATAAAAAGAGAAGGGAAGGTTTTAGATATATTAATGAGAAATCAAACAAAATACAACTGCTATTTGTTACATTTGTTTTTGGATTTTTTTCATTGAAACAAAGTTTTATGCAATTTTTATAACATATGATAAGTATTAATAAAGATCAATGAACAAGAAATGATTTTCTGTCTTCTCTATTAAAAAAATGCCAACCCTCTTAAGGAAATTTTAATCCTTTTTCAGCAGAAAGAGATATTTTAGAGTTTTTTTTAAACTGAATGTGGTACAGAAATTTTCAAGAAAGAAGCCAGAGTAATAAATGACCATTATAACTGCTTAAAATTATACTACTCTTCATGGTGGAAGATACACATTTTGCAAAAAGTAAAATGTAATGAGATGAAAAATTAGCTAGAATTTCTGTTTCGTAGACTATGTACATGCAACACTGGAATGAGTTTTTTTATTTAAATTAAACCTATGGGCTTGGAATTTTAAAATGTAGAAAGATTAGTTGGTATGCTTGATCAAACTGTAAGTTGTGGTGCTCCAACCCAGGACACAGATGTAGGATTAAACAGATGTGGGTTGATACGTCAAATCTGTAATTTTTGCCAACATCCAGAGTGACTGTGACACAGTCTAAGATGTGCTTTAATAAATTATAAGAGGTTTGTATATTTCCTAAAAATATAAGGGATAGTTCCTTTACTGAACTGAAAAATAGAGAATCTACAGGAATAGATTTAAGAAAGGTAGAAACAAACAGATGTAAAAAAAAAAAAAAGAAAAAACACTTCTTTATGTTCATGAGTATACTCCATGTAGTTGTAGTTTATTGTTGCCAGGAAACCCACACCTAAGTTTGATATATTTATGTGAAAAAAGTGTGGCTGTGCTAGAATAAAAGGTAGATTAAAAGTGTTAGCAGATGACCTTATATGCATGTTTGCCTACCTAATTATGCTAAACATTAGACATCCTTAATTATCAGTTATAAGAATGTGCTTTGGGTCAGTACAATTATTTTCAACAATTGTGCATGGTAACAATATAACTGGTTTGTTGTTTTTGTTGTCTTGTTCATAGCATCAATACCTCCATATAGAGTTTCACTGCATATATAGTCTTTGAAGGACACACTTGAAAGCTAGTCTCTTATTCAAAGAAGAGTCAGAATTTATCCTCTAGAAAGATAAATAATGACAGCACTTAAAAACCACCCTGTGGCCAATGGAAATAAGAGAGTGTGCAAAGTGAATATATCTAGGAGTCAAACCTAGAGGAAACATACATTAGGAAGTGCTACCTTTGGGAAACAGTGAAATAAAATAACATATGAGTGTATAGGAAAGATAAAATCATATCAACAGTGGAATTCTCTAGTGAGATTAAGAAATAAAACAGTTTCAGCTTATCAAATAGTATTATATTCATAGAGACATGTTGTTAAGTGACAGTCCATTTACATACCAGTCTTTGAGCCAGAAATTATGCCAAGTGGAAGCAAACTGATTCAGAATAACTTTTGTGATACTTTATAGTAATTTGTAGTGTTTATATCCTTTTTGTCTTCATTATATCATTTGCCCACCTACTAATATTTCATAATAAAACTGGAGATGAGTTGTAGCATATATATAGATTCAGTGATAAATGACTTAAAATCAATATCCTTAGAATAAGTACTGCTATTTTTAAGGCTAAAAGGTGTAGAGGAAAGAAAAAACTTGTTGCTGTTTCTTGCTTGGAATTCTTCAAGTAATCAGGAGTAAACTTGGCCTTTTCTACTTAATATGCAGACATGTCTTTACATTTAATTTGATGAATATTATTGCCTCTGGAGAAAAAAAATCAAAATGAAATTATCTTCGCATCAGTAAGTTTTTTTAAAAAATTAGGTCCTAATTTGTGCACTTTTTTTTTTCTTAAGGAGAAAAGTAGTGTTCCTCCCTGCAAGGAGAGATTGTCCACAATATTTCTGATGTCAAGAATATCCTCTTGAATAATTCCAAGGAAAAGGAGTTCGCTACTTTGTAAGGAAACTCATCTCATTGTTGGATGGATCTACAGTCTATCCACAATCAGTTTAAAAAAAAATTCTTTTCTATAAATTTATTCTTTTTGTTCTTTTTATGTATTTTGTTGTGATTTCTGGAGTGAAAACAAAAATATGTTCTTTCCTCCACTTCTTCTACCTGGCCTTTCAAGAATGTGTAAGTGGCTTCTCAGTTCAGTCTTTCACCAAACAACATGCCAGTTATCACAGCTACAGGCTTTAGAACTTTTGGGTTTTAAACCAGGCTCTTTCATTTGACATCTAATTGACCTTTAGCAGGATACCTTCTGACTCAACCTCAGTTTCCTGTCTTCTTTTTTTTTTTTAAGATTTTGTTTATTTGACAGAGACACAGCGAGAAAGGGAACACAAGCAGGGGGAGTAGGAGAGGGAGAAGCAGGCTTCCCGCTGAGCAGGGATCCCAGGACTCTGGGATCATGACCTAGGCCGAAGGCAGATGCTTAACGACTGAGTCATCCAGGTGCCCCAGTTTCCTGTCTTTAAAATGAGAATAAATAACAATACTTTTTATCCTAGGAATGTTGTTTGGATTAGATGATTTTAAAAGAACTAAGTCTCTGAAACAATAGTTGAGCTTGGTAAATGATAGCTTCTATGATTGTAATTGTAATTGAGTTCATATTTCTCTCAATATTTAAAAGAAGTATTTTATTTATTTTTTAAAAAGATTTTATTTATTTATTTGACAGAGACACAGCGAGAGAGGGAACACAAGCAGGGGGAGTGGGAGAGGGAGAATCAGGCTTCCCGCTGAGCAAGGAGCCGGATGCAGGGCTCGATCCCTGGACCCTGGGATCATGACCTGAGCTGAAAGCAGACACTTAAGGACTGGGCCACCCAGGCACCCCTAAAAGAAGTATTTTAAACTTACTAAATAAAAATACAATAATTTTAACATTTAATTCCTTGTTCTACCATCTATCTTCATTCAACTATGAAATTCATTTGATAATTGCAGCGCTGTATCAAAAGATGAAATGAATTGAATTTATCTTATTTGTCTTTAGCTAATAGTTCCTAACAATGGCTTTTTTCCCCTAGGTACCTAAAAATAATCTGATCAATAATGAATTCTCAAATGATGTTGACATTTAGTATGAAACCTACAGTTTCCAGAACCTGTCTAATTTACTACTTTGTGCAAATTGGAACAAATATACATTATCTCAAGCTTCTGCCAGTATTACATCTTTGAAGTGCATAATGGTTAATGTTACTCTTAAATTCAGATAAATAAATATTTTGCAGTATCAAAGAACAAATAGATTGAAATACTATTACATTGGCCTATTATATCATAATATTATGGGAGAAGTATAGCTAAGTAAAATTTCATGAGACAAGCTCCCTGAAATTCTACTTTTAAAAAGTGAAAATTTCAAAATCAAATGTTAGTTAAAAACCTATAATTTTTGAATAATCTCAAAATTTATCAACATTCATTTATTCTTCTAATTACCTCAAAATTTGGTTTCTCTATTCTTTTCTTGATTGTATTATTTTCTTTAGAATTTTGTCGATTACCCCCCTCCATGACATTAACATTTCTACTCAAGGGCTGATTGCAATATTATGCAAAATAGAACTCACCAAAAATAGTTGAAAGACAGAGAGGGCACTAAATAATTTATCCCAAATCACCCCAGATGTGGGAAGCTTCCTTTGAAATGCCAAATGCATGGTTTTGAATGCTCTATTAATATATATTTAGTGGGTTGATGAGCTATATTATAATATAAATTGTGAATTGTTTGATGTGTTGTTCAACTTCAGTTCTAATTACAATGTAGTCAATTCCTGATTATCCATTGTAATGGAGGCATGAATAATAGAGAGAAAATCCACAGATTTTTTCCACATTTTTGAAAACCAATAGTTTTGATTTTTTTTACCTGCAAACTTTATTTGTCCTCCACATTTTCTTTCCTTCTATCTTTCTTTTACAGATAATTAATTAAATGAACTAAAATCTATGGCAGGCATAAGTTAGCCTACATCTTATATTTGATAACCAGTACCTGACTTTTTAAGGTCTTATCTGTAATTTCTATCTACCTACAAAGACATGGAGATTTAAAGTATTAAATGAATATATTCCAAAATTATGAGTCCACTGTGTATTTGTGACATTTAGTAATATGGACTGATTAAGTATTCAGAGGAATTATGATTCAAGATATATAGGTAGGTAGGTAGGTAGGTAGGTAGATAGATTTGCCCTTCTTACATGGGGTAATAGATTTGGATAGATCTGGGTCTATACTCCCAAATATATCTTCTTTGTATCATTTGGATCAGTTGACTACCTGGGAGTGCAAGCCCCAATTTCATCTCTAGGATAAACCCTGATGTAAAACTAACAACCTGAGAGGAAATATGATAAATATGTCAACATTCTCCTCTCCTCCAGAACCAGACAGCTACTGAGAGTAAGAAATACCCACAAACTAAGATTTTAATACAAATAGTTTTCAAGGGTTAATTCCAACGATTTGGCAAGTTCTTTTAATAGCTGAGAGACCAATCAGACATTAAGAGGTCAGCATTCAGTAAAGTGTTAGAACCTGCTTATGTAGTTTTTGTGAACTGACTTCTGTTATTTCAGGACTTGTGCCAGCAGTGTTGGTAGCTTAAAATAGATGTGGTAGGAGTATTTACAACAAACTTTGCAAAAGCTAGAAATCTGGTTTTTGTTTGGGTGGTTTTGAGAATTTGTTACTGATACATACCTGTCAGCATTAGGTCAATATATTATTCCTATATGTGGTGAGAAGGAAAATAATATCATTCTTCATAATATGAATAATCGAATTCTTTGTCAAAGAAGCAACCTTGTAAATTCCATATGATACTTAAGTGATTTATCAAAGTTATGCTTTCTGATAATGTGTCACAATTTAAATCCTAGATTTATTTTTTGTTTTGCACTTCTGTCTTAAAAATAGGATCTAGGGCTCCTGGGTGGCTCAGACTGCCTTTGGCTCAGGTCATGATCCCAGGGTCCCGGGATCGAGTCCCGCATTGGGCTCCCTGGTTTTTGGGAGCCTGCTTCTCCCTCTGTTTCTCTCTCTCTCTCTCTCTCTCCCCCTCTCTTTCTCTCCTCCTCTGTCTCTCATGAATAAATAAAAATAAAATCTTTAAAAAAATAGGATCTGTATTTTATTCTCTTTTTTAAATATAACATCTCTTAAGTTCCCTTTAGTCAAGGTCTGTGTCTATTATATACATAAACTTACAGTGTCCTCAGTAACTGACCCAGTTTCCAGCTTGTGGTAGCCATTCAAAAATATCTGATGAATAAATGAATGAATGGATAATCTGTTCAACATTAGATGCTCCGGGTTCTAGTCTGAGTCTTGCAAACCGTTTGGCAACTGACTCTCAATAAATGGAATCCTAATTCAAACACTAAGAGCTCTACGATCTCTTAATAAATTTAGTCTGATAAAAATCACCTACGTAGTATTTGAAGTAGGTCCTCTGTGATATTGTGTGAATGAGATTCTGGCTGTTCTCTGTGGTCTGAGTATTATTTCATATTTACCTACTGATCTCCTCTACCTTCTTTTAGCCTTCTATGATTTTTCCAGAAGCCTGTTCTGTTGCTATTGTCAGATGCACCTTAGATTGACTGTTGACCATCCATTCCAAAAGAAGAAAAATAAAAGAGAATATTTGTTTCATCATTAACACATGACAATCACAATGTTACAATGAACATAGTAAAAAGAGATTGCAGGCCCCCTCCAATGACTGATATGTCTTGATTTTTCATTGAAAAAGTAGTTTCAGCGGCCAAAACATAATTTTTGCTACCTCACTGAAACTTCACCAGCTTCTTGGGTTGTTTGCAGAACAGTGGAATAGGCTCTACGAGAGAGAATCCAACCTAGCACCCTTGTTACTGCTCCTGGGTTACTTAGCTTGTCTCATCCCCAGCCCTTTCCAGTTACATGGTCATATAATTCCTAATATTACCCATCTGACTGATGATGGAAAACTAACCAATTTCTCATGGATTATGTCAAGCTGAAGTAAGCATGTGGGAAGCAGTGTGAAAGGTTTTAAGTTTCAGTATAAGAGAGGTAGAAATGACTAAGAGGTTTTTAGTTCACTGTTGCCCCACTTGTGTATTTTTACCTTTTTGCTTGTGCTTTTGGGGTCATATCATTGCCAGGAAATCATTACCAAGACCAGTATTCAAGAAGCTTTCTGCCTATTTTTTTTTCTAGGAAGTTTACAGTTACAGATCTTATATTTGCATCTTTATTTTGAGTTTATTTTTGTGTATGATGTTGGATAGGGTCCAATTTCATTATTTTGAATATGGATATTAAAATTTCCCAACTTTCCCACTTGTTGAAGAGATTATTCCCTAACTGTGTACTCTTGGCACACTTGTTGAATATTAGTTGACTAAATATGTATGAGTTTAAGTCTGGGTGCTCTATTCTGTTCCATTGCTCAATATGCCTATCTTTATGCCAGTACAATACTGCTTTAATAACTGCAGCTTTGTAATATATTTGGGATGAAATGACAATCTATGGAATGAAAGGAAATATTTGTAAGCCATATATCTGATAAGAGGCTAATCCAAAATATATGAGAAACTTTTATAACTCAATAGTAAACAAAAAACAATTGAAAAGTGGGGAAAATACTTGAATAGACATTTCTCCCAAAAAATATATATAAAGGCCAACAAGTATATGAAAAGATGCTCAATGTCACTAATCATCAGGGAAATGCAAGTCAAAACCACAATGAGATGCCACCTCAAGTTAGAATCATTCTTATCAAAAAAAAAAAGAGCAAACAAATGAACAAAAAAACAAGTGTTGACAAAGATGTAGCTAAATTGGAACCTTATATATTGTTGGTGAGCATGTAAAATAGTGAAACTGCTACGGAAAAAAATAGAGATTTCTCAAAAAGTTAAAAATAGAACTACCATATGATACAGTAATTACACTTCTGCTAAAATAGTCAAACTATAGAAGCGGAGAAAAAAGTGGTGTTTCCCAGCAGTCATGTGAAGGGAAAATGGGAGTGGTTGTTAGTAGCATGAAGTCTTAGTTATGCAAAATTAATTAGTTTTGGAGATCTTCTATACACTGTAATGTCTGTAGTCAACAGAATTGTAGTACACACTTTAAAATTTGGTAAGAGGGTAGAGCTCATGTTAAATTCTTACCACACACACACACAGAAAGAGACAGAAAACTTCTGGAGGTGACGGCTGGGTCTATTACCTTGATTGTGGTGATGGTTTCATGGGTGGTATTCATTTATCTAAATATCAAATTGTATACATTAAATATATGCACTTTTTTTGTATGTCAAAATTAAGTAAAAATAAAGATATCAGTTGAAAGAAGTGATTTTTATGTAGGTAAGAGGTCAGCAAGGGGTAAAGGACATCATATGTTTCTACAAGAGAGACTATATAATGCTATTAAATTTCATCCCAAAATGTAAATAGAGTATCTGTCATGCCTATTATATTTCAAATTTTTATTTAAATTCTAGTTATTTAACATATAGTGTAATACTGGTTTCAGGAGTAGATTTTAGTGATTCATCACTTATATATAACCCCAGTGCTCATCATAACACGGGCTTTTCTCAATACCCATCGCCCACCCACATCCCTATATCAACCCTCAGTTTGTTCTCTATCATTAAGTCTCTTATGATTTGTTTCCCTCTCTCTCTCTTTTTGTTTTAAATTCTTTTCCACATGTTTATCTGTTTTGTTTCTTAAATTTCACATGAGTGAAATCATATGGTTGTTGTCTTTCTCTGACTTTTGCTTAGCATAATATACTCTAGATCCATCCATGTCATTGTAAATGGCAAGATTTCATTCTTTTTGATGGCTGAGTAACTTTCCATTGTGTGTGTGTATATATATATTATATACACGTACACACACACACACACACACACACACACACATACACACACACATATATATCACATCTTTATCCATTCATTAGTCATTGGACATTTGGGCTTTTTCCATACTTTGGTGATTGTTGATAACGCTACTATAAACATTGGGGTTGTACCCCTTTGAATCTGTATTTTTGTATCCTATGGGTAAATACCTAATAGTGCAATTGCTGGGTCATAGGGTAATTGTATTTTTAATTTTTGAGGAACCTCCATATTGTTTTCCAGAGTGTCTGCACCAGTTTGCATTCCCACCAACCATGTAAGAGTGTTTCCCTTTCTCCACATCTTTGCCAACATTTGTTGTTTCCTGTGTTGTTAATTTTAGCCAAGGTAGGTGATAATTCATTGTGATTTTGATCTGTTTTTTTTTTTTCCTGTTGATGAGTGATATTGAACATCTTTTTGTGTGTCTGTTGGCCATCTGGATATCTTTTTTGGAAAAATGTCTATTCATGTCTTTTGCCCATTTCTTAACTGGATTGTTTTTTTGGTGTCGAGTTTGATAAGTTCTTTATGGATTTGGATACTAACCCTTTATCAGATATGTCATTTACAAATACCTTCTCTCATTCTATAGGCTGTTGATTATTTCCTTTGCTGCACCGTTTTTTTTTTGTTTGTTTGTTTTGTTTTGTTTTATCTTGATGAAATCCCCATAGTTCAGTTTTACTTTTTTTTCCCTTGCCTCTGGTGATGTGACTAGTAAGAAGTTACTATGGCCAAGGTCATAGAGGTTGATGCCTGTGTTCTCCTCTAGGGTTTTGATGGCTTCCTGTCTCACATTTAGGTCTTTAATCCATTTTTTTTTAAAGATTTTATTTATTTATTTGACAGACACAATGAGAGAGGGAACACAAGCAGGAGGAGTCGGGAGAGGGAGAAGCGAAGCAGGCTTCCCGCTGAGCAGGGAGCCTGATGCAGGGATCATGACCTGAGCCACCAAGGTGCCCCAGGTCTTTAACCCATTTTAAATTTATTTTTGTGCATGGTGTAAGAAAGTGGCCCAGTTTCATTCTTCTGCGTATTGCTATCCAGTTTTTCCAACACCATTTGTTGAAGAGGTTCCACCCCCATTGGACATTCTTTCCTGCTTTGTCAAAGATTAGTTTACCATATAGTTGTGGGTCCATTTCTGGGTTAGAAATTGTGCTCTATCAATTGTGTTCTATCAATCTATGTGTCTATTTTTGTTCCAGTACCATACTATCTTGATGACTACAGTTTTGTAATATAGCTTGAAGTCAGAATTAGGATGCTTCCAGTTTTGCTTTTCTTTTTCAGGATTGCTTTGGGTATTCAGGGTTTTTTGTGGTTCCATACAAATTTTAGGATTGTTTTAGCTCTGTGAAAAATGCTGGTGGTATTTTGATAGGGATTGCATTAAATGTGTAGATTGCTTTGGGTTGTATAGAAATTTTAACATTTAACATTTAACATTTTAACATTTGTTCTTCCAATCCATGAGCATGGAATGTTTTTCCATTTCTTTGTGTCTTCTTCAGTGTATTTCGTAAGTGTTCTATAGTTTTCAGAGTACGTATCTTTTTGCCTCTTTGGTTAAGTTTTTTTTCTAGGTATCTTATTGTTTTTGGTGCAATTGTAAATGAGATCAATTCCTTGACTTCTCTTTCTGCTGTTTCATTACTGGTGTATGGAAATGCAACAGATTTCCAAATATTGATTTTGTATCCTGCAACTTTGCTGAATTTGTGTAATAGTTCTAGCAATTTTTTGTGGAGTTTTTTGGGTTTTCTACATAAAGTATCATGTCATCTGCAAATAGTATAAGTTTGTTGTCTTTCTTGCCAATTTGGTTGCCTTTTATTTCTTGTAGTTGTCTGATAGCTGAGGCTAAGACTTTTAACTATGTTAAATAGTGATGGTGAGAGTAGACATCTCTGTCTTGCTCCTGACTGTAGAGAAAAAACTCTTAGGTTTTTTCCTCATTTAGATGATATTAGCTGTGGGTCTTATATATGGCTTTTATGATGTTGAGGTATGTTCCATCTATACCAACTTATAAGCATTTCTATTTGTCATGCCTATTTTTTTAAAAGGCTACTTAAATCTGCCACAACCTAAAAAAAATAATAACTATTGGAAAGAACCTCATAAATAAGTGGATAGTGGTTGCCAGTCTTGCCAATAAGTATTGAGAGCATATGCTAACTCTATACCATGGCCTAACAGCACAAAGGCACTCTGCTCCCACATTGAAAAATGTTTCTGAGCAGAGAAGAAAAATCTGTAGAGATTTGGACAGAACCATCACAGCTGTGCCAACATATAGCAAGCTGATAAATACATGTGTCACTAGTAAAATGAACCATGAAAAACTGTTATCTTTTTAAAGTATCTTAAAAATCTAAGTCTTTCTAATTTTATTTCAATTGCATATTAAAAAATTAAAAACTTGAATTTTCAAATATTTCTAAAGTTTGTAATTTAAAAGATTAGGATGTTCAAGAAAGCATATTCTGAATCATGATATCAGTAAGTCCTCTTCCTTTTATGAGTCTTTGCATACTTTAGAAATGATGCCCTACAGAGGCTTTAGGTATATGGCATATGTAAAATTTGTGCCAGAGATGTGGAGTATAATGTTGCTCTTTTGGTGGGGTGGGTGGCAGTAGGGTGAGATATGGGATGATTCCATTTTTTCTGCAGTAGAAATATGAAATATTTGATATTGAAGCAGATCCACTCAATAAATAGGACAGGGTAAGATCTGTTTTTAAGGATTAATGCATGCATTCTTGATGGGGAAAGTACTGCCTCAGAGGAGCAATAAGTGGTTTTGGGAAACAAAAATATCTCAGATATTACAATGGTTTCATGGTTTTGTAAAGGGCCACAGTAAGTAAACAGATAATACAGCACAACTGCAATGTTAAAAGTTGATGAAAGTTGGGAGAGTAGTTAGTAAAACAAAACAAAACAAACAAAACAACAACAACAACAGAACAAAAACATGTTTAAACAGTCACCAGAATGGGTAGTAAAACAAACGAACAACAAACAAGGTTGATTAACTCTGAGTAAATGAATCCTGGGTTCCAAATGAGGGTTGTCAATCAATGGGACTAGACCCAGCCATCAGAACTAGAATGGGGGACAAGAATGCAGTTCTACAACAAGCAGAGCAGGTAAACATGTAGTGAGTGTTTACTTGGAGTTAACGGTGTGGTAGACAAGCATTTAGAAAATGAAATGTACAGATAAAGAACCTCATGTTGAAACAAGAGCATACAGTCGCTAGGTAAAATATAGAGCACTCAGTTAAATTTAAATTTCAGATCAACAATGAATAATTTGGAGGTATACATATATTAAACATTATTCATTTTCTTAAATTCAAATTTAGCTTTCCACCCTGTATTTTCATTTGATAATTCTGGCAAGTTTTTTCTGCCAAAGTGCCACTTATCTACTGGAAAAAAATAAAAATAAATCAGTGATCCTAAACTTCAGTTATCTGCCTTAAAATCTGTGGTCCCTAAAAAGGCTCTCTTTATTTTCATAGGTTAATATATAAGTTAAGTAACTGGTCTAGACTCAAGAAGGCTGAGATACTAGTCTAGTTAATTTTTCCCCATAGTCAATCTTTGTACTATCATTGTCACCCTAGATCAAACTATCTCTGTTGCCATGGAAACCACTTAACTATAAAACTACACGCATATATATGTATAAATATATACATACACACATACTGAAATATAATATCACAGGGAACTCTTAATGATCCTCTATGCTAAGCAATAGGATGGAGGCGCATTCCATTTACTTCTGTACTTGAGCATGGTTACTATTTGTATTTGGCAGATGGCAGATAGATAAGTCTTGCATCTGATTTATGGATAAATATATAATATATTGTCCATCAGCTGACAATTCTCCCTGGTTTCAATACCTCTATCACTTAGGAATTTCTTATCAAAGGAAGATTTTCATTTAATAGGCTTGGTTTGTCCTTAGACTTTGAAAACTGCTATTTTGGCATTTCCCCTTCTTTCTTGGTACATTCCTAGGCATCATTAATTACTCCTAATATTCAGTAATAATAGGCCTTTACCATCTGCATTCTGAGAACCTAGAATGCTGGTAGGTATAATATCTCATTTCTTTTGGAGAAACACCAAGGGTGTATCTGCCAATACACAATCTGTTGGTCAGTTGGTCCTGTCACAATCCCCATTTCTATCCTTCAGATAGTTTTATGTTGAATTAACAGAAAGCAGATAAATTAACACAAATTGTGTCAATTAAGTATCAGGATCTACAGTTTGAAAAATAACAGTGCCTTCCTTGAGGGTTCCTAACCTGTCTCTTTGTCTCATTCGTAATGATTGGAACAACGTGGAGAGAGCAAAAGGGAAAATCAGTAATATTGACCTGGTTTAATTTTTAATTTTATGTCTTTTTTCTTTTTTTATTATGTTTTTCTATTTTAAGTCCAGCATAGTTACCATACGATGTTATGTTACTTTCAGATGTACAATATAGTGATTCAACAATTCCATACATCATTACTCAGTGCTCATCATAAGTACACTTGTCCCCTTTACCTATTTCACCCATACCCTCAGCCTCTTCCCCTCTTGATATGCTTTATATTAAATGTGTACCCTCAGTAAAGTTATTATTTTTTCAAAAAGTTTACTTGAAGCATACTTCAGAATACATGGTTCTAAATGATATATATAAAACACTCTATTCAAGAAAAATAGAATGCACATTTTCTTCAAGTACACAGAGAAGAATCTAAATCACAACAAAAAGAGACATAACAATATAATAACAAACAAAATAATAACAAACATTACCAATTTAAGAAGACAGAAGTGATACCCAAGTATATTTTCTAACCACGATGGTACAAAACTAAAGATCAACAACAAAGCAAAGCTAGAATATACAATGTAAATATTAAATGTTTGGTATGTAAATATTAAATAACACACTACTGCACAAGCAGGGGGCCAAATAAGAAATCAAATGGCAAATCAAAACATCTCAAAACCGAAGAGAAATAAAGGACAATATTCTAAAATGTATAGGATGCAGCAAAAGCAGATGTTAGAGTGAAATGGATGCAATGAATGCTTGTGTTAAGGAAAAAAATTCAAATAAACAATACTACATCATAAGGAACTAGAAAAAGAAGAAATGTAGCTGAAATTTAATAGAGGAAGGAAATAACAAAAATCAGAAATAGATAAAATAGAGACCAGAATAAACAGTAACATAACATTGAAAGTAATGACTGTTTTTCCAAAAAAATAAGTTGGCAGTGCTTTAACTACATTAACTAAGAAAAAAATAAGACTCAAAAATCAAAATAAGAAATGAAAGAGAAAGCAATACAACAGATAACCACAAAAATACAGAGTGTGATAACATGTTACTATAAACATGTTATATGGTAACAAATCAGGTAACCGAGAAAAAAAACATTAATTCCTAAAAATCCATGTTACCAAGATTGAATCATGAATCTAGAATCCAAGAAGTAGGAAATCTTAGGCCAATAACAAAAATAAAAGTTGAATTAGGAATAAAAACTCTCCCAGCACAGAAAAAGCCCAAGACTGCATGGTTTCATTGGTGAATTCTACCAAATATTTTAAAAAATATAATTAATGATGATATTTATCAAAATCTTACAAATAATGGAATAGAGGGAACACATTCAAAATCATTCCAGAAGGCCAGTACTATTCTGATCCCTGGGTAAAAACAATACAAGAACAAAAAGTCTAATTTGTCTGATATAAGTATTGTACTCTAACTTTTTGATATCCATTTGTGTGATAAATGTTTCTCCCTCCTACCCCTCACTTTTAATCTGCAGGTGTCTTTAGGTCTAAAATGAGTCTCTCGTAGACAGCATAGGGATGGATCTTGGGTTTTTTTGCTTGTTTTGTTTGTTTGTTTTTAAGATTTTATTTATTTGAGAGAGAGAGTATGCATAAGTGGTGGGGGGGCGGAGGGAAAGGGAGAATCAAACTCCCCATTGAGCAGGGAGCCTAACATGGGGTTTGATCCCAGGACCCTGAGATCATTACCTGAGCTGAAGGCAGACAGATGCTTAACTGACTGAGGCACCCTGGCACTCCAGAAGGGTCTTGTTTTTTTAATCCATCCTGACATCCTATGTCTTTTGATTGGAACATTTAGTCCATTTACATTCAGAGTAGTTATTGATAGACATGTGTTCAGTGCCATTTTATTACTTCTTTTGTCATTGTTTCTGGAGATTTTCTCTTGATCCTTTCTAGTCTTTGTCATTTTTGGTTTTTCCTTTCCACTCATAGAATCCCCTTTAATATTTCTTGCAAGGCTGGTTTAGTGGTCATGAACTCCTTTAGTTTTTGTTTGTCTGGAAACTCTATCTCTTGTTCTGTTCTGAACGATAGCCTTGCTGGATAGAGTATCCTTGGCCACAGATTTTCCC
Organism: Eumetopias jubatus; assembly: GCF_037043125.1. Classification (NCBI taxonomy): domain Eukaryota; kingdom Metazoa; phylum Chordata; class Mammalia; order Carnivora; family Otariidae; genus Eumetopias; species Eumetopias jubatus. The sequence goes on along the minus strand of NW_028274818.1, from coordinate 19,923,019 downwards.
CATTCAGCATGTTGAATATATCATGCCACTCTCTTCTGGATCGCCAAGTTTCTGTGGTGAGAGCTAGCCTCATGTGTCTTCCCTTGTAAGTTAGGGACTTCTTTTGTCTTGCTGCTTTTAAGATTTTTTTATCTCTATATTTTGCAAATTGTATTTCAGTATGTCTTGGTATTGGCCTGCTTTTGTTGATTTTGATGGGACTTCTCTGTGCCAACTGGATCTGGATGTCTGTTTCCTTCCCCAGGTTAGGGGAGTCTTGAGGTGTGATTTCCTCTTATAACTTTTCTACCTCCTTTTTTCTCTTTTCTTTTGTGAATCCTGTAATATGAACGTTACTATGCTTGATGGAGTCACTGAGTTCCCTAAATCTATTCTTTAGCATTTTTTTTGTTAATTTAATTTTAAAAATATTTCTTTAAAATATCATTGACCTTGATTACTTGAATATTTTGATGTCCCTTAAATTTTATATCCCAGCCAAGTGCTTCACTTGCTTTACTCACTTTATCTGTGTCCCGACCTTGATGTTGATGGGAAGGTTTGCTGAAGAATAGATTTCTTGCTTTAGTTCAATGACTAGGTGAACATGTAACTATCCATGATTAAATGCAGCCATCATGTCTGTCATAGACATACCACTGTAGTTTGCTAAGGGCATAATTTATGGCCTTTTTCCTTATACAAGTAGCCAGTGTAGAACATTCTGTTGTTATAGGTGACACTCATCAGTAAGCTGGTGATTGATGCTTTTTTATACTTAATTCATGACCCAGTCTAAAATTCTTCAAACAAATCATGATTTTTGTCAATAATGTCATCATTGAATAAAGCAAACTCGTTTTAATACAAACAGTCTCTTTAAAAATGAGTATGGGCTGAGTTGAAAGATACCTGAAAGATTAGAGAGGCATTAATTGAAGCTTCACTTCTTACTGAGAAATTGCTCTGTGCATGTGTGTGTGTGTGTTGTGTGTTTGTGAGCATTGTATTTCCATTAGTCTTCTATGACTATTTTACTTGCTGCAAATGATACCATAATTTGACAGATTTAATTAAAATATTTTCCAACAACATGCAATGTAACATAATGAGATCCCTAGGAGTCCAGTCTGAATCAGATCTATATTTCTAAATAGATAAATTCATGATTTTGGAGAAAATTAGTGCTGTCAATATCACAAACAATGTAGAGAGTATAGTAAGGAAATTTAATTAAACAACTTTCTACGTCTTACAATTTATTTGCACAAGTTCAGTGTCAATAGGACCCATTAAACCTTTAAATATATATTCAATAAATGGGAAAGAACTCTCCTATGTTATGATGCCTTTTAAAACAACTTATATAAAGTATAAGGTGGCTAGGATCAGCAAATAAAGACAAATCATTTATCAGTTTACATCCGAAGCTTCTTTGTAGCTCTGGGTAATTATGTCATATTAATATTTAGTTGCCAGTGAGAGTGCATTTCAGAGCTGTAATAAATGGACTTCTAAGAATACAACTTCATTTCACATTTCTCAAAGACTTAAAAATAAATCAATTGGAAAATTGAAAAAAATTATGTGGGCTATCAAGAGCATGTGGTATAGAGTTGTGGTAACATTCATGATATTCTTTAAGTATTCTGATAAATAGATGCATAATAGTATTTATATGTTTGCTAAGTTTTTACTGAAAGTTAAGATACACAAATTTGAAAAAAATCTTAATTACAAATTTGAAGATTAGTAAATATAAGTCAGTTCCTACCTGAAAGTTTCTCTAAGTCAACCCACATAGATTCTAAGAAATCACTAATACAAAATTTTCCAGTCTGATCTGATGAAACTACATAATGTGTCGAGAAAACTGATTTTTTTGTTTTATCTAACATGAGTGGGTTGCATAAAAGGAATTTATTATTTTTTTAAAGATTTATTTTATATAGAGAGGGAGAGAGCACATGCATGCTCTAGTTGAGATAGGGGCAGAGACAAAAAGAGAATCTCAAACAGATTCCCCTTTGAGCACAGAGCTGGATGTGGGGCTCAATCTCACTACCCTAAGATCATGACCTGAGTGAAACCAAGAGTAGGTTGCCCAACTGACTGAGACACCCAGGTGTCCCAAGAGTCATTTATTTAAATCATTTATATTTTTGAAGATTTACTTATTTGAGAGGGAGAGAGTTGGGGAAAGACAGAGGGAGAGAAAGAGAGGGAGAGAATCTCAAGCAGACTCGCGGCTGAGCACAGAGTCCCTTGCAGGGCTTGATCTCATGACCCTGAGATCTTGACCTGAGCCAAAACCAAGAGTTGGCTACTCAACCAACTGAGTCAGCCAGGTACCCTAAAGCATTTATTTTTTAATAATGATAACTAACCTGAAGCAAATTCTGGTATTGTTTCTCAAGGCCTATTGTAAAGTCAGACATTACTTCTCTCATCTAGTTTGATTTCCTAATTCCCCTAGCTCCACCTCCCCTCATTCTTAATTGACTGCATAGAATTAATACTAATAATATATGGTAAGTAAATCTTCTTGGAATATATATTAAATCCATTCTCCTTAGAAACTCATGAGCTCATTTGTTTTAATAATACAAGAATTTCCTTTAAGAGGATAACTCTGGTTATCTGTACCAGGGATTTTCTGCACCAGAATTTTCCAAACTTGTGGTAATGCATATTAAATAGTAGAGGGGCATTAGTATTTTGATTCTCCCTTAGCACATAAAAATTACATTTTCAAATGTAGGAATTCAGCTAAACAGATTTCCAGTTTTTGTAGTCACACACTCTAGTCAATTTAAGATTTCAGGCTTGAAACATCAAAAAGCTAACTGAAAGCTTGAAAATTAAAGGAGTAGAAAACCCAACAAAGGATTTTTGTACTTCAGTGTCAGCATCAAGGTAAGAAATGTGAAGAAGCAAAAATATGGGAACTTAATTAAGCCTGATAATGGGGCCAGGTACCTTTTTGACTAGTGCCTAAAATAACTTGAAAGTTTGAACTGCCCTGAATCTATGAAGGTAATTTTTTAGAAATCTATTTGAAATGAGAGAGTTATAAGGTGGAAAGAAAGCCTAGCATTCTTCTCCCCATGGTTCATGGAGCATAAAACATATACTAGTTTCACCTGCTCTCCCAAAGCATGATATTTCACATTCAGTATTATGTTTCTGCTCCTCTCTCTGGCTGGGTTAACATCCCACTTTCCCTCACCAACTCTGTTCAGAACTGAGCCCAATTCCATTTTCCAGGAAGTCTTCATGAACTGCTCCAGACTATGCTACATTTTTTCAAGGTATATTTTCTTCTACCTCAACTGTATTGTTTTGACTACCTTTTCTTCTTTATATGAAGAAATATATATATATATATTTGATATATATATATATATATATATATATGTACATATATATATATATATATATATATGATTGGCCTAAACAATAAACCCCAAGTCCATGAAGGCAGAGCCCATGCTTATATTTTTTTTTGCATTAGTGACAACAAAAATCCTGATTCATAGTAAAAGAGTAATGCCATTTTAACCTTCATTCATTTATTCATTAATTCATGCTCTTTTAAATATTTAAGACATAGTGAGCTAGGTGCTATGTATAAGAAGAAATAGATTCTTCTAGATTAAGATCTAGAGCATTCCAAATTGTGGTAAGAATAGCTTATTGAATGGTCATCATTGTTCCTAGGCATAAGAGGACATAGTAGGAAACAAACCAAATTTCTTCCCATTGAGTGATGGGGGAAACAGTAATAACACTGAGCATTGGTGGTTGCCACTTCATGTAAGATTGTCATGAAAGTCTCCTTTTGTTATAATAACAATGAGCAGTACTTAGATATCTTGGGAAATAGTGCTATAGACAAAAATCAGCAAGTACCAACATAGAAAATTCCGACTTCTGAGCACTCTTGAACTATTTGGGGCGGGATGTGGGGGAAGTCAGTGTAACTGGAACAGTCATTTTATGGTTGAAGGATAGTGCAGAGACAAATAATGTTTGTGTTTTAGGAACATTTGATTTAGGACCTTCTGGGCTCTTGTTACTGTGGTTTTCATGCTCAATAAAATGAAATATATACACATAGGTATGTGTGTGTGTGTGTGTGTGTGTGTGTGTGTGTGTGTGTGTGTGTGTGTGTATCTATAGGAAATGTAAGATTAAATTTGAAGGGGTTTTTTTTTTTGAAATTTGCCACTTTTAAGTTAAATTCAAAAATATCTTCAGTATAGTGAACTCTTCAGTTTACTAATCTCTTGAGCTCATACTTTCGCTTTTTTGAGCAGAGTGATATCACTGTTGCCTTTTTTTATTTTTTTAAATTTTATTGTTATGTTAATCACCATACATTACATCATTAGTTTTGGATGTAGTGTTCCATGATTCATTGTTTGCGAATAACACCCAGTGCTCCATGCAGAACGTGCCCTCTTTAATACCCATCATCGAGCCAACCCATCCCCCCAGCCCCCTTCCCTCTAGAACCCTCAGTTTGTTTCTCAGAGTCCATAGTCTCTCATGGTTTGTCTCCCCCTCCGAATTCCCCCCCTTCATTTTTCCCTTCCTACTATCTTCTTCTTCTTTTTTTTTAACATATAACATATTATATGTTAAATAATTCACTGTTGACTTTTGTTTTGAATGATAATGTGCTGTGTATCATGAAAGTAAAGGATTCTCTAAGGATCAGTTACAATCCTGTGTTGATCTCCATGAACACCTAGAGCCAGACTTGAATGAGATGTTCTAACTATTGATTACTGTAATACTGTGCTGGTGTCTAAGACTAAGGACAATCTGCTTTAGCTTGTCCTCATTTTTCATAGAATAATATTTGTACCTGGTTTGTGTTGTGTTTTTGATATTAAGCTTTCCTGTTCAAATTACTATGTGATTTCTCTGTCCTGATTGCACTCAGACTAACACAGCTGTTCTTGAGTTCCTCTGCATTTTAGAATAAATGTAAGCACTGCCTTGGGATTTCAGTATCTTAAAGAGATTTTGGTAAAATTGCTTATTTTTCAGGATTTTTTTTCCCTCTTCTTCCTAGGAAGCATTAGGGGAAGGCTACAAAACAATCTGAAGTTTCACATCATGCATTATTTCCCTGATTGTGAGTAATTTCCCCTAATGTTTTTGCACTTTACCTACCATGAACTCATTCCTAGGAGGCTCATATTTTTCCTTCTGAACAATTTCTTGTAGCTTACACATGACTTATTCCAGGGAATACTCTGCTGAGTTTCTGTAACTTAGATGCTGAATCTATGCAGTTTTGGGAAATTGTCAAGGAACACACATACACAGACACGTTTTGGAATGACTCGGTAGTAAATGTCCAACCCAGATATGCATTGTTTGGTTTCTTTTGTTTGTCAGCACAGAGGCAGGAAACATCTTAGAAATCATGTTGAGGGGAAATGTTGTTGCCACAGTGGACCAAATATAATTAGACTAGCTACTTGAAGAAAGTTCAACAAACTATACAAAAGGTTAAAAACAATCGTACTGCATTTTCTTAATAGCCCCTGGGGGGCTTTTGTCAAAATGCTTCTCCTTAATCCTGATTTGTAAAAAGCTGTGGGGAACTTGAACTCTACAGTCTTTCCAATATATTTGATCTGTTTGCATAGAGCACCAGCTCACTCTCAGTCATCAGAATTTCTTTTCTTAGAGAAATTACTTAATAGCTGAGTAAACCTCAACATCAAGGCTATTTACCATAGAATACAATGCAATTAGTATAATTTTTCAAATTTCATCCAGTATTAATGGATTATTTAAACAGAACATTTTCTTTCATTCTCATTAACCTTGGCTTTTAGAATAGAAGCACAGGTAAGATCATTACTTAGTAATTTTAGTAAATAAAGTCCTAGAAAAATAAAAACAATTGTTTTTATTTTTCTAGGACTTTATATATGTATATATATAAAGTCCTAGAAGAATATATACAAGAAAATATATATATTAAAATATAATAAAATATATACACATAGGTATGTATATATATATGTGTGTGTGTATCTATAGGAAATGTAAGATTAAATTTGAAGGGTGTTTTTTTGAAATTTGCCACTTTTGAGTTAAACTCACATGAAATATCTTCAGTATAATGAACTCTTCAATTTATTAATCTCTTGGGCTCATACTTTGGCTTTTAAAATGGTATGTATATAAATTCAGAAATTAAGATCTAAGGGAAATTCTACATTTACTTTGTTTTCATTCTTTTTAAAATTTTTAAAAGATATTTATCTATTTACTTGAGAGAGAGAGCACCAGCAGGGGGAATGGCACGTGGAGGGAGAAGTAGGCTCCCCACTGAGCAGGGATCCTGATGATATGGGGCTCAATCCCAAGATGCTGAGATCGTGACCTGAACTGAAGGCAGACACCCAGGTGCCCCACTTTTGTTTCCATTCTTATAGGAATCTAGTTCACAGTGATTTCCTAATATCACAAAAAATTGTTAAATATTACTAAATAGTAATACTTTTTTCCCCAAAGTCCTTATCCATAGATAAGACCTGAATAACTAGATCTGTAGAGAAGAGAATGAATGATGAGTTACCATTTTAGGTTTAGTAATCTATTCTTAAATGCTTCTCATCCACTAATATAGTTTTGGAATGATGAGCAAACCAAGATTTCAGAGGCACCTCCTAATGGCCATTCCAGTAGCCTCCATTATTTCCTTAAAACTTTCAGATTCTCTGAAACTGTGACTTTGAGCAGCTCATCTAATGCCCTTGATGAAACATACATAGGTTATATATTCACTGTAGAATCCTCACTGTATACAACAGAATTTGAAAAAAAAATGAGGAATATAAACTTCATCTGATAAGAAATCCTTTCAAAGACAGTCAAGGGAAAGGAACTTGTCAAATAGGTGGTAGCTATGACGGCATAAAGCATTGTTCATTTAAGCCATTCTGGCAGATTCAAAAAACATCCAAAAAAAAAAACCTCTCAAAGACATAAAAATGATTTCTGAGACATGTGGATCAACTCTCCTGTACTTTACTTCTGACTAAGAAAAAGAAAGGAAAATACAGGAAAAAAGAAACAAGACAAAGACACACTTACTTTAAATAGTTTTTGTTATTCTTTCAATCAGCTATGCAGCATTTTTGTTATTTTCTGTTTTTTTCATGAATGAACATGAAGTTTATAAGTTCATACAACATGTAAAAGGACAGACATTGCATGTTGCACATGTATTGTTGATTCAAGGAAGAGAGCAACTGTGGTAGCGCTGGCTACAAAATGCCCTGATATTTGTGTGTCATAAATATTGAATTTAGATATGCCAGCAGCTGTGCCAAATTTGTACCTGATGAATAATTTTTGTCCTCATTCTCTTTGCTTTATTCCAAATAACAATACACACACACACACAATATACTGTGTATATATGTATGTATTTATACATATATATGTGTATATCATTTTAGGTTTAGACAACTGGTTCCATGAACTAGGTTTTGTGTCTCATGAAAGAATATAATGTTTGTTTTTATAAATAAAGCACTGTTAATAGGTGAATTAATTAGCTACAAATGGCATGTAAACAACCTATCTTTGTCTTTCTCTTTTTATTGTATGTGATTCTACCCTAACTACCAGGACATTTTTTTCCGTATATTTTGTTCCAGATATTGCAGTTTAGAAGAATTATTTTAAGTAATATGTAGATACAGTTTTAAAACCGCAGCTTCAGCGGGAGTAGTCATTGAACATAAGCAGTATATCATATCCTCAGCCTACACAATTTTTCTTTCACATAAATAATTATTGTTATTAATTTCTTTGCCTCCTTCTTTCTAGCTGCATGGTAAAAAAAAAAATCAAGCCTAATAATGTGGCAGAATACTATGATATAATTGAGAAAATAATTTTACCTCATTAGAGAACAATGCCACATCAATGACAAAGGAACACAAAGCTTCAGTAACATAATTGCCAACTTCTGCTTGACTATGTGAAAATACTGCAGCAAATGCAGTAATTGAAAATCCAGAACACAATAGTTTTCGATTTGTTTCTGATCAGCTATGAAATGTAATATTTTCCAATAGTAACTTCTTACTGAAATATTAACTACTATTTTATTATTGAGTGATATTATTTATTTAATAAAATTTAACACATTAACCTGCATTCATTGAAAATCCATGCTTTGAAATCTTACTATTTCCAAAATCTTATGCAGGTATAATTTTATTTTTCTTTAGAGAGATTTTATTCATCTTGATAATTGATGACTAGGGATTTCGATGCCACTCTGTCACACCGCTAAATGTTATCTTTGACACTGACATGTATATCTTTTATTTACACATAATAAATATGGTTTTATTTTCTGAAATTCAAAGAATATGTATTTTGATCCTGTATAGTATTTATATTTGAATAAGGAAATATTCTCTAGGTTTGATTCTCGGAAAATTGATTTTTTTTTTTTTTTACTGAAAACCTGTTGTTTGGCCAAATAATTTTTTCATAGGTCCATTAAATAGTCCATTAAATGGCAATATTTCATATGCATTTCAGTTAGGACTCAAATTTGCCAGATGGTTTATAGCACAGTTGACTTCAGCCATTTAGAATGTTATTCATAACATTTGTCATCTTAAATCTTGTCCTGAATCTCTTTCATGCAAGTATTTTTCTTTGCAGGGAATCAGTTAGTTGCATGGTCCTAATTCTTTATGAGCTACTCCTTCCTTCTACAAGCTCACTGGTTTTCCCTCAATAGTTTTGCAGGGTAAAGCCAAAAGGTTTCTGTAATAACACTGCCATATGACCTTTAAGCTAGTTTTATCCCACTTACACTGCAATAATTAACTATGGCCTCAAGAAGGCAGAGATATGTGATAGAAACTAGATTTTTTAAAAAGTAAAATCCCATTTTTAATAGAAAACCTCTATATAATGAATGTTAAATCCTTTATAAAAATATGTCATCTTCACATATGGAGCAGCCAATGATAATAAACCTGACATCAGTTAATTATGCTATTAGAATCTGAGGTTATTCTTAGGTAAGGTAAATGTTCAAAACTTTATTACCTGAAAATTCAGTTTCTGTGTTAGTATGCATATTTAGTATGTGAGTCAGCATTGTCAATAAAATGAATTTTAATGAAAATGCAGATTTGCTTAATATAAATAAAGAGCAAGTAAACTGAGAAACTGAGATCTAAATATGAATGTACATACTATATCATGTTAAATATGACATCATATACAGAATGTGAAATTGGTTGGTTCACAGTCTAAAGAGTATTTCCCAAATCAATTTATTTTAAGACAGATATTCTACATGTCTATTTAGGAAATTTTTGATGAATGAATAGAATGTATATCTTTAAAAAAAGCTTAGAAACATATAATTGAAGCGATAAGGAATAGAAAAACCTTGCCTGTCCTCTGTGTACCAGATAGTTTTGTTGAAGAAAATTGAAACACTAATCCTTCAGGTTCCCTAGACATATTATAGAATATGCATACCAACTGATAAAACAATAATACATTTTAATATTTTATAGATACATACAAATAAATACCACATAATGGAATATTTTAGTAAACTTCTGTGAACATTTTTATCTTCAATATTTAGCAAAGATTTTCTAATTAAAATTTGAAAAATGCTAAATATGGTTTATTTTTTTAAAATTCCAGAGCTATTAAAGTTTTTCTCCGAACTGTGGACTCTCAAACTTGCCTATTTGTTTACTATTATGTGTTCTCCAAGTTTGAGATCATCTTGTTGGAGCTCATTATTTTAAGCATAACATTACAGATTAGAGTTCTCTTACCTAACAAACATTCCCCTATTCTTCTATTCCTATATTAGAAGGCTGGATATTTTCATCACCATTCTACTGGAATAGCAGGAGTTTTAAAGGTATAACTCTTTCACTATGTTTAAAAATTTACTCTGATATATAGAAAAAATTTATGAGGAAGAAAGAAATATTAAGTAGATCTTATTATAGTTTTTTTTGAATGTTATCCTCATTAAAAGAGATGTTATGGACAAGGGTTATATTTTAAATATGTACCAGTATTTACCTTTAACACAGTTACCACACAATCAGAAATGACACTGACTGTAAACAACTTGAATGACTATAATGTATTGAATACTTTAATAACAGCCAAAACTACCTGACCTAAATTCGTGAGTCATATTGAGGCCTATAAGCACCTTTACCCTTAAAACAACATCAACATTAGTTTGTTTGTTTTCTAGTGGGATAGATACCAAATTCCACAGACAGCAATCAGGGAGAATTCCAAATCCTCTCCACTTCCTCTCTTTTAACTTGTAGGTTAATAATAACTTGATAATGCTGTCTTTCATCCTATAATATCATAGACCTATAAACTTTTGGCATCTTGATAATAAAATGATGCCTTAACTGAATTGTCCTTCAAGTAACTATTTTAAAGTCACAGGTATAATTTATTAAAATAATTTTTGATATTGAAATTGCTTTTCTTGTTTTGCTACTAGTCTTTTTTTTAGAGGAAACTAAGAATTTAGTCTTCAAAATTAAAATTAGATTATTGATTATTAAGTAAAATGTTAAGTAAAAATTACTTTAGAAATTTCAGTTGTTTTTGGATAAATACCTAGTAGTGCAATTGCTGGGTTGTAGGATAGCTCTATTTTCAACTTTTTGAGGAACCTCCATACTGTTTTCCAGAGTGGCTTGTACCAGCTTGCATTCCCACCAACAGTGTAGAGTGTTACCCTTTCTCCGTATCCTCGCCAACATCTGTTGTTTCCTGACTTGTTAATTTTAGCCATTCTGACTGGTGTGAGGTGGTATCTCATTGTGGTATTAATTTATATTTCCCCGATGCCAAGAGATGTTGAGCACTTTTTCATGTGTCTGTTGGCCATTTGTATGTATTTTTTGGAGAAATGTCTGTTCATGTCTTCTGCCCATTTCTTGACTGGATTATTTGTTTTTTGGGTGTTGAGTTTGATAAATTCTTTATAGATTTTGAATACTAGCCCTTTATCTGGTAAGACATTTGCAAATATCTTTTCCCATTCTGTAGGTTGTCTTTTAGTTTTGTTGACTCTTTCCTTTGCTGTGCAAAATCTTTTAATCTTGATGAAGTCCCAATAGTTCATTTTTGATAAGTACTTATCCAAAGGATGCAAACATAGTGATTTGAAGGGGCACCTGCACCCCGATGTTTAAAGCAATGATGTCGACAATTGCCAAAATATGGAAAGAGTCCAGATATCCATTGGTAGATGAATGGATAAAGAAGATGTGGTATATAAATACAATAGAATATTAGCCATCAAAAAAATAAAACCTTACCATTTGCAATGATGTGTATGGAAATAGAGAGTATTATGCTCAGCAAAATAAGTCAATCAGAGAAAGACAATTATATGATTTCACTCATGTGGAATTTAAGAAACAAAACAGAGGATCATAGGGGAAGGGAGGGGAAAAATAAGGGAGGGAAAAATAAGGAAGACAAAATCAGGGAGAAAAACCATAAGAGACTCTTAACTATAGGAAACAAACTGAGGCTTGCTGGATGGGAGATGGGTGAAGGGATGGGGTAAATGGTTGATGGGCATTAAGGAGGGCACTTGATGTAATGAGCACTGGGTGTTATACGCAACTGATGAATCATTGAACTCTACCTCTGAAACTAATAATCCACCATATGTTAATTAATTGAATTTAAATAAGACAATAATGAAATATTTTAATCCCCCCCAAAAGAAATTATAGTTGTTTTTGCATTTTCCTCCAGCTTTGTTGCAATATCATTGACATATAACATAAGTTTAAGGTGTATGGTGTGATCAGATACATGCATATATTAAAAAATGATTACCACAATAAGGTTAGTTAACACTTCAATTCAAAACTACTCCAATGTATAGGAAATTATAAAAATTATGTAACAAACACTCAGGTGAATACCACAAAGATGTAACAGATGGTTACATTTCTACTGATTAACATCAGATCTCTTTAAAACGAACAAAATTCAATAAATACAGCTAAATCTTACCCCTCATGTCCTCCTCATTCTCCCTCTTCAGAGATAAGTACTTTCGGCACTTGGAATAAATCAATCCCCTGCATAGTTTTATATGTACATATCAATGTTATATATCCTAATTTCACATTTGAAAATTTAGCATATATGGTATTATGCGTAATGTAGGACTTTGCAATTTGTTAACATCCAAGAAATTTTAAAGCCAGTATAATGTTCTCATTCTTTATTTTTAAAGAAAATTCTTCTAATGTTTTACTATTAAATATGTTGGCTTCTTTCTGTATTTTGGTAATTATGCTTTGTCAGTTTAAGAACATTCTGTTTTTTTAGCCTGTGTTAACTTTGGCACATATAGCTGATGAATTGTCATACTCCATTCTTCCTACCATGTTCTACCTTCTTGCAATGGTTTTATTGTTAATGAAATATACCTCCTGTCTTTCCATGACAAAAGCGTACACAGAGGCAGATTTCTTTAGGGTTTTGCTCTTCTTAATTGTCCATTCTAGGAGTGATATTTACATCAACGTTTCATTTTTTGGCTTCCTATACCATAAGAATAATGACAAGTTGGCCTTCAAATGTCTATTTCATATTGCACATATATATATTTCCTCCTGCAAAAGCCACCAAAAAAAATAACATTTTGACATTTCCTTTTTTGGTCAAGGGGTTGGACTTATGAATTACTCTTTTACCAGTGTTTTAGCCCTTTGTCTGGGGTCTCTTTTCCAGTCCTCACCTTACATAGGCCCAGATACCCTGAATGAAGGAAAAACAGCTTTCTGCACTGGATCCATGATATACAAGACCTGCTACATTTTCACACTGCAGTGTTAATAACCATTCCTGCTTATCTCCTGGGGATTCCCGTTTGTATTTTGTCAGTGTTCACACCTGAATTTAAATGAAAACATTGATGTCTATTTAGTATGGCTAGATCTGGGACAATTTTAGCTTTCTGGTCCATGTTTTGTCAAGAAATATTTTGGTTTTTCTACAGTTTAGTTGGGCAATATGATAGGTCTGTTGGTAATTTCTCCAAGCAAACATTTTTGTAGATTTCTTGTACAGCATAGGACTTTGGAACATTGTATACCAACGTGTTTGTATTTTAATGTATTTCAGTTTACCTTTGTGAAAAATTTTATTTCTGACTGACTAGAGATCCTTATCTCTAGAGGTAGCATGGTATCCTATACAAGTATAAGTTCCGAGAGGCTGTCTAGCTTGATTTTTTTTTTTAAAGATTTTATTTATTTATTTATTTATTTAAGAGAGTGCACACACAAGAAGTGGGGAGGGGCAGAGGGAGAAGGAGAAACTCTCAAGCAGCAGCTTCTACACTGAGCATAGGGCGCATTGCAGGGCTGAATCTTACAACCCTGAGATCGTGACCTGAGCCAAAACCAAATCAGATTCTCAACTGACTGAGCCACCCAGGTGCTCCAACTTGATTTTAATCTTATCCTGAGCCATAGTAAATACAAATGACTAGCAAAACAAATGACTTTGCATTTATGAAATTAGAAAAGCATTGACTCAAGTTTTTGATGGGACTGTGATTGGAACTTACTACCTTTCTTTAAAAGTTTAGTGGAGAAGAACTGTACTTTAAGGCCTGTTGAAGAATTAAATTAAGCTCTAGTGAGAAAAATGATGAATAAAGCAAAAGTGTTTGGATAGTTTAACTATTTAATTTTGACCATTTATTGGAATTTTATTTAAATTTTCTGTTGGAAGTCTGAAAAAAAAATGCACTTCTACCAAACAAACAAATCTCTTATTTTCCAATATTTTATATTTTTCCTCTTTGTCCCAAGTGATAAATATTGAAGCAGTAAATAATCATAGAGAAACACAACTCATACATATGAGGGTTTTGTTGGATGTTTCTTATTAAAATTGTTCCCATCTTACTTTTGATTAATTTTGATTAAAATGAAAATTTGAATCTCTTTCTACTGAGTACTTCACTAGATCACTATGAATAAATAGAGGCTAATGCATATTATATAACATTATCAGTTTTCTTAAAACTTTTATATCATAGAAATTTTTCTTGCTGAAGATTTTTTTAAGTTCTTGATTTTTTTCTATATGGCATTTTACTAATAAGTAATAAGTAAGGAATGTTAAGGAATGACATGGAATTTTTATCAGATAATATTGTTTAGGTTGGATTCTAAGTAAATATTTATATTGATTTTAAAATAGATTATACTAAAAATGTGGAAACATATTTAGAAGTAAAACACATTGTAATTATTTTCTTGAAAGGGCATTTGAAGTTCAGTATTATTAATATAAGTTGTAAAAGTTTTATTGTGTATAAACACTGCCCTTATCAAAAATTTTTTTAAATTTATTTTTTTCTTGGCTTTATTGAGATACTGACATATAACATACGAAAGCTTAAGGTATATACAATGTGGTGATTTAAAATATGTGTAAATGGCCCAATTAATATCACAAAAATGTTAGTTAACAGCATCTCAGATAGGAACACTTTTTTTTCTTAAATGACTTACTTATTTATCTTAGAGAGAGAGTGAATAAGCACAAGCAGGGGGATTGGCAGAGGGATAAGGGAGAAAGAGAATCTCTAAGCAGACTCCCCCCTGAGCATGGAGCTTGATGCAGGGCTCCATCCCACAGCCCTGAGGTCAGAACCTCAGCCAAAATCAAGAGTCGGACACTCAACTGACTGAAACACCCAGGCACCCCTCAGATGGGAACACTCTTAAGTAAATTGGATGTGTAGTTCAATATATTCCACTGAGTTCAGTGTTGAACTGTTATGATTAAATGAATCACTGAGCCATGGAGAGCAATGGCTCACTAAATACTAAAGCAATTTTTAAAAATTTTTTTTATTATGTTATGTTAATCACCATACATTACATTGTTAGTTTTTGATGTAGTGTTCCATGATTCATTGTTTGCGAATAACACCCAGTGCCCCATTCAAGTCCTCATATCAGTGAGATTACCCCAAAGATACAAATGTAGTGATCCAAAGGGGTACATGCACCTCAATGTTTATAGCAGCAATGTCCACAGTAGCCAAATTATGAAAAGAGCCAAGATGTCCATCGACAGATGAATGGATAAAGAGGTGGTATATATATATGTATATATATATATATATACACACACACACACACACACACACACACATATACACACACACACACACACACACACATACACAATGGAATATTATGCAGCCATCAAAAAAACATGAAATCTTGCCATTTGCAACGATGTGGATGGAACTAGAGGGTATTATGCTAAGTGAAATAAGTCAATCAGAGAAAGACATGTATCATATGATCTCACTGATATGAGGAATTCTTAATCTCACTAAACAAACTAAGGGTTGCTGGAGTGCTGGGGGTTGGGAGGGATGGGGTGGCTGGGTGATAGACGTTGGGAAGGGTATGTGCTATGGTGAGCACTGTGAATTGTGTAAGACCGTCGAATCACAGACCTGTACCTCTGTAACAAATAATACATTATATGTTAAAAAAAAAATGAAGATAGTAGGAAGGGAAAAAAGAAGGGGGGAAAATCAGAAGGGGAGACGAACCATGAGAGACTATGGACTCTGAGAAACAAACTGAGGGTTCTAGAGGGAAGGGGGGTGGGTAGATGGGTTATCCTGGTGATGGGTATTAAAGAGGGCATGTATTGAATGGAGCACTGGGTGTTACAAATAATGAATCATGGAACACTATATCAAAAACTAACAATGTAATGTATGGTGATTAACATAACATAATAAAATTTAAAAAAATTAATACTTTATCTACATGGTGGTTACCAAAATGTGTTCATTGTATCTAAAACATATGTATGTGTGTAGGTACAAAACAGTTTAGAAAAACAGAAATAAACAGACCATATATGTTATTCACCCTTATGTCTAGGCCTCTTATAATGTTTCATGTTCAAAATCCATTCACCTGGATAGATTGTTAGAACTATGTTAACATACAACTATGATAACATAATTCAAGTAATGTATGGTGATTCTGTAATATTGGGTATAGGAAGTTGTTGAGGCTTTAAAATAGAGGTGTATTATATTTAATTCAGATTTTTTTACATGTTTAGCAAATTTTCAGAACTCAAAACATAATAAAGGGCTATCATGTATCATAATTTATCTAATCTTAAATCAGATACAAGGAACTGTTGTAAGTAGTCTATACAGTGATTGGATCTTATGTGAATACATATATGTTACTGAAAGTAGTATTCTTTGAATAATTCACATCTTCAGATATAAGAATGTGAAAATAATATTGGGATATAAACAAATAGTCACATTTTACACAACTTGCAAATAACAGATGTCTCTTTACTCTTTATCCCTTCTTCACGGAAGAATAAGATACTTCCTACTTTTTCCACTTATCTAATGAGTTTAATTTCACTGCTTTTCTCTTATTATTGTGGAATGTTGCTTGGGAGTTACTTTATTTTGTACTAAAACAGAGTTCATTTGAATTTATAATCTTCTATCCCCAAGACTTACTGTTTTCATAGGAATTTACAACACATAGACACCCACCCTCTCATCACTCTTTATTTTATAGAGAGAGGCACAGATGCTTGGATTTGCAGCCTCTACTTAGACTATACATAACTCCATCAACACTCACCAGTTGTTTAATCTACAATTAATTGAAAGGAGAATATGATTAGCAAAATCATCCTCATTTTCTTAATTTCCAATTTCCTTTGTGGGCAAATTGTATTATGTTATATCCATTTAGAGACTCATTTCTATGTTCAGGAGTAAAAAAGTGGATTAAAACATTTTCAGAAGGCTTTTCCAAAAAGAAAAAGAGAGAGAAAGAAAAAGAAATGTATTATTCTCTGTAAAAAGATGTATGAAAGATTTTTCATATGATGCTTGTCTTTTAACTAAAAGGGAAAGATTTTTTAAAAACAAGCCCTCCTCCCCAGCACCCCAAGTCTAACTCCACTTAATAGCTCTTTGGCCAGAACAGGATCTCATGGGCATCTCTAACTGCAAGTGGACCAGGAAAATAGCTTACATGTTCATGGAGATGCCCATTGAATAATAGAGAAAGTTTGCTTATTTAGCGGAGTAACACAGTACTTTACATCTTTATCAACTCCAGCGTATCCATTAAGTGGGTGTCTAAACATGCTTCCCTCCTGGACATTTCTTCTGACCTTTAGGTCTGGTTAGGTCCTGCATTCTGGGCTTCCATATTATATTGAATTTATCTTGTTATAACATTTCTAACAGTAAATTATAAGAACTCATTTGTCAACATTTTATTAGACACTAGACATCATGAAAAAGCTGTTCTTAAATACTAAAGAACTAGACATAAGCACAAATTGGACAAAGGAGGGTTATTGAATACATGTTTCCCAGAAAAGAACAGGGAAAAAAAATGAACACTATTTTTTGTGTATAGTTGACACACAATGTTACATTAGTTTCAGGTGTACAACACAGTTGTTCTGTTATGCTTTGCTCACCACAATTGTAGCTACCACCTGTCACCATACAGTATCATTGACTATATTCCCTTTGGTATCAACAGCTATTTTAGAAACTTGGAACACATTAGGTACTTACTGATTTACCTTCTTTTTGCTTTATTTTATTTTCCAAACTAACAAAACTTTGAAATACAAGAAAAGAGAAGATTTGAAGAAACTAAAATTTTTTCAGTAGTATCTGGAGAGGCATGCTTTGAAGTAATTTGGATTCAGGATTCAGAAATTCTGTGTTTGACTTCTGGTTTTAAATATTACTTAAAGGAATAATAGAGATACTTAGATCATAAGGTTGTTACAGAGAATAAATGAGATAATCCAAGTCAAAAATTAATCATTATCCCTAATAACAGTAAGCAATGAATACATGCTGAGTTTTTTGTTTTGTTCTGTTTCTATTTCTTTAACTTTTAAGACAGCTCTCTACCAGAGTCGACCCAATTGTGTAAGTAGAAAGCTTACCATTTAGTAGTAATTACACTGAGATTATTTATCTGAGAAAC
Source organism: Eumetopias jubatus (assembly GCF_037043125.1). Lineage (NCBI taxonomy): Eukaryota > Metazoa > Chordata > Mammalia > Carnivora > Otariidae > Eumetopias > Eumetopias jubatus. The sequence continues at coordinate 19,904,897 of NW_028274818.1, read as the reverse complement.
CTTTTCTCATTTTGTTTACAGTGGTGAACAACTGAACTGAGGGTGAACTCAGGAGAATTACTAATGATTTATCCTTAGACAGTCAAGTTACGGAAGAATAAATTGTGAAGATTAATCTATTCTTGGAGTTCTATACTTAATAATAACTTAAGCAGAGCAATTAAAAATCTGCTCATCAGTTTTTCAAATGTTAATATATCAGACAAGCTTGTTAATAACTCTAAAAAGTGAGAAGTGCAATTTTAAATGAATTTGGCAAATTTTAAGTATTTTTTCCTAAAGTTTAAATAAGTAGTGCATTCATGAAGGCAATTTTTTTTTTTTTTTAAGGACCAGAAAGAGACCAAACATATGTTATGGGGATTTTGGCCAGACCAAAGCACAGAAGAAAGAAATTAAAGACAAAGTTAGGTAGAAGGGGGGAAATTGGAAGCTAGCAGTTTATTCTTTTATGGAAAAATACAGCATTTTAAAAATGAAGTTTAAATTTGTGTTGAATACACATTTTTCCAGGAATGTTTACATCATTATTTTAAATTTGCTTAATTTCATTAACATTGCCTCACCCAATAGATTTGAAAATGTTGGTATGCCTGCGTGCCTCAGTCGGTTAAGCATCTGCCTTTGGCTCAGGTCATGATCCCAGGGTCCTGGGATCGAGTCCCACATCGGGCTCCTTGCTCAGCTGGGAGCCTGCTTCTCCCTCTGCCTTCTGCTCCCCCCTGCTTGTGCTCATGCTCTCGCGCTCGCTCGCTCTCTCTTGCTCTCTGACAAATAAATAAAATCTTAAAAAAAGAGAGAAAATGTTAAAATAGTTTCTTTTCAGCACCTAAGCAATATGCATGAGCTGTATACACTCAGGCTTAGATTACTCAGCCTTTTAAAATATGATTTCTCTGGCTGAAATCTTATTTTTTCTCCCTTTATTCTCTCGAATGCACTGTTGCTAATATCATCCATGCTCTCAATAAAGAAACCTTTGCATCATTTACTGTATTTATTTCTTGAATGAGTATTATGCTCATTTAGCTTTATTGTAACACAGCTATTATATAGAGACTGAATTAAGACCAAATTTCTAGTGATAATAGACTTAGTGTGTTTTCTGACAGATTGAAGCTCTAAGGCATGGGTTTTTCATGATAGTGTAAAACTCTCTAAAGAGCATTTTGGGAATCTAGAAGGTAATATTTTCATTACAGTTATTGAGGAGTACTATTGGCAGTAAGTGGAGGGGTGTTTGGGTATTGTACAGCACAGGATAATTCTGCATGCCATTCAGTTGTTACAAACTAAAGTGAATGCCCTGCTGGACATTCATGTATGTGAAAAACTCCTCCTCAAATTATGAACCTAGAACCTAACTTTTTTCTACATATAAACATAAATAATGTCATGTTTGTTGGATACATTGAATTTTCAAAGAATATAATTATGTACATTGAGAGAGATGATATTTGACTTTGTTCAGGCCTTCCAGGAGCTGTTTACCATTTCGTAAAAATGTGTCATCAACCATAACACCACTTACGGTACTATATATAAGTTACACAAAACACATATTTGAACCAGTCTGCATTTGCAGTTGTTACATTCACCGTGGTTCTGTGCGGAGGGGCATGCAACTGGCTATTTCATTACGTTTTCTAATTAATTCATGCTGGACATTTATTTATTTATTTATTAAGATTTTATTTATTTGAGAGAGAGAGTGACAGAGAGCGTGAGAGGGGAGAGACTCAGAGGGAGAAGCAGACTCCCCACTGAGCGAGGACCCCGCTGCGGGATTTGATCCCAGGACTCCGGGATCATGACCTGAGCCGAAGGCAGATGTTAATGCAGCCACCCAGGCGCCCCTGGACATTTATTTAGTAAAGTGTATTTTTATTATAAAATACCACTTATTTAATATTATATAATTCTATTCATTTTAAAGGTATTTGTGTCAGTCATACTATCTTTAATTTGATGTCATAAACACACAGATTTATAGAATATTTTTTGTGAATAGAATTTCTGATGAAGCAAAGTGCTCTGACTGCAGGTTAAGACAGTGCTGTTTTAAGTAGGCTTATTCCTGAAGTTACTCTGAGGTAACAATCCTCCCTGTTGATCATTAAGTTGATCCTCATATAGGAAATCCAGTCTTGGACGATGGGCCTTAGGCAGGAGTAGAAGACCTCTGAGGCTTTGAGGTTAAGGGTATATTTGAAATTGTTTCTATTGTTGGGAATTAAATTATTTTCTGCTACACAAAAGCAGATAGAATATTAAGCAGGGAAGTTGCCATGTTGTGGGCCACAAACTAAAATTCTAATTAACTAATTGCTTATTGTAAATGGTACCTATTTACCTTTTTCTAATCCACAAACTTTAGTAAAGTTTAGTAAAATCTCAACTGTGTGCAATACATTAAGAAAAGTATCTAATTTACGGCTTGGAACAGATTGCTTAGGGGAAGAAAATGCTCTCTTAAATCCAGTTTCAATAATGGCAGAAAAGATGAATCTTGGAGAACAAGGAAGAACAGTAAAGTTCATTTCTTATACTACTTGTTGATGTTTACTCCTTTTATTTACAACTTTAAGGAGCCTAGTTTTAAAATCTTAAGGGAGTTAGCCAGAGTAATTTACACTTTACAAAATAAAAAAAAAAATCAGTATAAGCAGTCAGTTGCCTCTTCTAAATCTCTCCTGTTCTGGCTGTTAGGGCACTACCCTCCTCTTTTGCTTAATTGCTTCTCAGTTTCCATCAGTGAATTTTTTTTTTTTCTTGTCATACTTTAAAAAGTAGTACTTTTTGGTTTCTTAGTCTCAGTCTTATTTTTTCCCCATAATGTATCCTCATCAAGAGAAATCTTAAAACAAATTTACTTATAACCTAAACACTGATGACTCTTAAATGTAAATATGTAATTATTGAGTTCTAAGTCTATTTTTTTCGATATTCCACAAGACATATTTCATCTAGATTTATCAAAGCCATTTCACATTAAACATATGCATTACTGACTCATTATCTAGCTTTCTTATCGCCCCAAATGGTGTCTCATTTTGCATAGTGATGAAAGACACCACATTCATTCCACTTTACTCAGATTTTGATCTCTCAATTACACCCCTACTACTATACTATTGCATTACCAAATTCTTTTTTTTAAAGATTTTATTTATTTATTTGACAGAGAGAGACACAGCGAGAGAGGGAACACAAGCAGGGGGAGTGGGAGAGGGAGAAGCAGGCTCCCCACAGAGCAGGGAGCCCGATGCGGGGCTCGATCCCAGGACGCTGGGATCATGACCTGAGCTGAAGGCAGACACTTAATGACTGAGCCACCCAGGCACCCCAGTAAATTACCAAATTCTGTGGATGTACCTCCTCAATATCCATGTGATTGCCACTTGCCATCCTCATTGTCATTATCACTACTCTGCATGGACTATAACAATAAATTCATAAGTAGTTTCCTGCTTCCTAACTGAATCTCTTTCTATATATCCTTTTATTTCCAAAATAAGATACTGAAGATGATTCAACAGAAGACCAAAATGTAATTTCTGCTGCACTTTTAATATGGCCACAAATTCTTTGTCATTCCTGTCCCTTTGACTCCTGCCATTGAGAGGTGCGATCTATGTCTGTCCCCCTAATGCTGGAACCTGTGACTACTTGACCAATAGAACACCAGTTTCCAGGCCCACGGGGGCAAAGGAATTTGCATGAGGCTGTCTGTCCCTCTGGAAAAATTAATGGTTTTATAATTTCTAAAACCCTAGTAATTTTTTTAAGATTTCATTTTCTTAAGAGTAGTTTTAGGTTCATAGAAACATTAGGAGAAAGGTACAGAGATTTTCCGTATACCCTTCCCCCCGTGTGCATTGCCTGCCCCATTATCAGCATCTCAGCATCCCCCACCAGAGTAATACACTTATTACAACTGATGAACCTACACTGACACATCATAATCACCCAAAGTTCCTACCTTATATTAGGGTTCACTCTTGTTGTTATACATCCAATGGGTTTGGAGAAATGTATAATGACAGGTACCACCATTATAGTATCATGCAAACTATTTTTTACTGCCTTAAAAATCTTCTCAAATTTACTTGTGAGGTATTTTACAGTCTTTATCCACTCTTCTTGTTTTAGTTTTCCAGAGTCCTCAGACCTTTTATTGACCTCATGCTTTTTAACTCACATTTTGAACAGTTCACATTTTACCTTGGGTTGCTCCAATCTTTCGGTTTGTCTTTTCCAGAATCTTGAGGTATACAATTAGTATCATTTTTTCTATTTTTGGAGTCTAACATTCATTTGCATTTCTAACATATAATTCTCAATTTATCCTAGTTGATTAATCTGCAATGAGATACTGTAAATGCTAAGAACATATATTACTCAAGTAGATTCTATTCAGGAAAAAAAAAAGATTTGAAACTTTGGTTATATAATAATTCAGAAAGCCACAGGATATACACAGAAATAGGCAATTTATACAGATTAACTTAAATGTAATGTGCGGAAGCAGACAATATTTGGGTCTATGGAGACACATTATTTCATTGCTCTGTTCCCTGCTGTTGTCTGATTTTTCTGGTTTTTCCCCTTTGATCTCTTTAAATGAGTGGGTCATACATACACAAATCCAACTTGTTACACTCATTGGGAGACCCCACATCTTAGGATCAATTGAGCAAATTGCTTTTATTGAGCAGATGAGCTCCTGGCTTTTCAATGTCCTATTAGACATAAATAGATTGGTAATGATATATTGAGAAAACTCTCTTATAAAATACAGAACAGTTGGTTGCATTATTGAAGTGCTGATTTAATGGGGGATTTTTAGGATAAAATTTCATATAGAGTGATAGGAACTTTCCTGTGAGGTTTCTATATATTTCACTTATGTCAGTGTGAGACTGGGTGGGAAAGAGGAGAAACTCCTACACTTTTAGCAAAATAGATAATCTAGTTAGAGGCTTGAGTTATAATATGAATGATGGTGAATTTTCATCAAAGATACTGTATAAGGAAAGATACTATAGGGCGCCTGGGTTGCTCAGTTGGTTGGCCGACTGCCTTCGGCTCAGGTCATGATCCTAGAGTCCCAGGATCGAGTGCCGCATCGGGCTCCCTGCTTAGCAGGGAGTCTGCTTCTCCCTCTGACCCTCCCTCCTCTCATGTGCTCTCTCTCTCTCATTCTCTCTCTCAAATAAATAAATAAAATCTTAAAAAAAAAGAAAAGATACTATATGAAGATATGTCTAACAGAATATGGATTGATCGAAGGGCTTATGATCTTATAATAGGTGCCAGATCCTACTGTAGAAAAGCTGGCTCCTCATTGTTGCTTCTGTGAGACTTAGGGCACAAGGGGAGTTAATGTGAACATGAAGCTCATTCTGTGAGCTACTGTGAAAAATAAACCCCATTGTCTTTAATCTAGGAGTCTTGTATCTTCTGCCACCACCAAGCTGCAGCATCCTAGGTTCATAGAGAATATGGCCTTTAGTGTTAAAAGAGCTGAAGTGCAGGAACTCTGGGCTGAGGTACTTTTGAGCTATGATATAAACTTTAAAAAAAATGTTAGGGCTACCCTCATTGCATTTATTGGCAATGGCAGATTTAGGAAGTGGCAGCATACAGATTATTGAAAACTAAAGACGTAGACTTCACTATTGATCACCACATTGTTACCACTCAAATGATATGGGCCGGAGGACAAATCAAATCAATCCTTTATAGGCATACAGAGTTGAGTAGTGCCCAGGCCTTTGGAAACCAATATAAGGACATTGATCATTCCAAATGATGTGATATGAGAATCTGACCAAAGTCATGTGGATTCTCAATTGTATTAAAAAAAAACTTCTTGGGTAGTTATTTTGTATTCAAAGTTAAATTCTGTAATATGCAAAATAGTATGGAAGAATTTAGGAGAGTGCTAAAAAAGAGATATCTGAGCTAGGTATGCTGATGATTCTGAGAAAATGCGTGTGATATAATTATTTTAAAAGGAATTTCTAGCCAAATCTTCAAAATAATAATTGGCACCTGATATACAAGTGGTACAGTGAAAAGGTGAAGTGTACATGGACAAACTTGGCAGTTTGGGGAGGAAGTGACCATAAACTCTGTCCTAGGAGAGACATAATCATCCATATGCTATAATCACTCAATATTAAAGTAATAAAGTGTACTTTGGTACCAAAGTACACTTTATTAATTATGTTCTTTTTCCCTTTTCTCTCTTTCTGTAATATATATTTTGAATGGCATATAAAATAAAAATAAATCATACATAATAAAATATATATACAAATACTTAAAAATATATAAAAGATACATAATATAGTTATGAAAATACTACATTAGTTTAAACCAACAGTGATATTTTATTGTTCATAATCTTAAAAATAAAAGATTAATTATTTATCAAACTTTTTTTTTAGGATTTTAATTCCAGTATACTTAATATACAATGTTATATTAGTTTCAGGTATACAATATAATGGTTCAACAATTCTATACATTGCTCAGTGCTCATCATGATGTGTACTCCTTAATCCCCATCACCTATTTCACCCATCCTCCTGGCCACTTCTGCTCAGATAACTGTCAGTTTGTTCTCTATAGTTAAGTTTGTCTCTCTTTTTAATCCCTTTTCTCATTTATTTTCTTTCTTAAATTTCACATATGAATCATATGGTATTTGCCTCTTGTGACATATTTAGTTTAGATTTATACTCTGCAGCTCCATTCATGTTGTTGCAAATGGTAAAATTTCATTATGTTTTATGGCTTAAAAATATTCTATTGTATATATATATATACTGCCTACTCTTTATCTATTCATCTATCATAGATACTTGGGATGTTTCTGTAATTAGGTATTGTAAATAATGCTACAGATTGCATGAGGGTGCATATGTCCTTTTGAATTAGTGTTTTCATAATCTTTGGGCAAATACCTAGTGGTGTGATTACTGAATTGTAGGGTAGTTCTATTTTTAACTTTTTGAGGGCCTCCATACTATTTTCCACAGTGCCTGTACCAGTTTTCATTCCCGCCCACAGTTCAAGAGGATTCCCCTTTCTCCACATCCTCACCAACACCTGTTGTTTCTTGTGTTGTTAATTTTAGCCATTCTGACGAATGTGAGGTGATATCTCATTGTAGTTTTGATTTGTATTTCCCTGATGATGGGTGATGTTAAGCATCTTTTCATGTGTCGGCCGTCCATAAGTCTTTGGAGAAATGTCTATTCATGTCTTCAGCCCATTTTTAAATTGGATTATTTGGTTTTGGGGTGTTTTAGAAGTTCTTTATATATTTTGGATACTCTTTATCAGATATGTCACTTGCAAATATCTTTTCCCATTCAGTAGGTTGTCTATTATATTTATTGATTGTTTTCTTCACTGTGAAGAAGTTTTTATTTTGATGTAGTCCCAGTAGTTTATTTTTGCTTTTATTTCTCTTGCCTCAGGAGACATATCGAAAAGGTGTTGCTATAGCTGATATGAAAAAACTTACTGCCTGTGATCTCTTCAAGAATTTTTATGGTCTTAGGTCTTACATTTAGGTCTTTAATCCATTTTGAGTTTATTTTTGTGTATGGTGTAAGAAAGTGGTCCAGTTTCATTCTCTTGCATGTAATTGTCCAGTTTTCTCAACACCATTTATTGAAGAGACTGTCTTCTTCCCATTGCATATACTTGTCTTTTTTGTCAAAGATTAATTAACCATATAATTGTGGGCTTTTTTCCTGGGCTTTCTATCCTGTTCTATTGATCTGTGTGTCTGTTTTTGTACCAGTACTCTTTTTTTCCAAGATTTTTTAAAATTTATTCATTTGAAAGAGAGTGTGTGTGTGTATGTGTGTGTATGAGAGAGAGAGAGAGAGAGAGAATGAACAGAGGGGGGAGCAGAGGGAGAGGGAGAAGCAGAATCCCTGCTGAACAGGGAGCCCTGCATGGGGCTCAATCCCAGGACCCTGAGATCATGACCTAGACCAAAAGCAGTGCTTAACTGACTGAGCCACCCAGACACCCATGTGCCAGTACTCTTTTGAGTACTACAGTTTTGTAGTATAACTTGAAATCTTATATTGTAATACCTCCAACCTTGTTCATTTCTTTTTTTTTTTCTTTTAAGATTTATTTATTTATTTTAGAGAGAAAAAGGTGGGGGCAGAGGAAGAGGGAGAGAGAATCCCAAGTAGACTGTGCTGAGTGTGGAGCCTGATGTGGGTCTTGATCTCATGACCCTAAGATCATGACCTGGCCAAAACCAACAGTTGGACACTTAACTGACTGTGACACCCGGGTGCCCTTGTTGATTTATTTTTCAAGATTTTTTGGCTATTTGGGGTCTTCTGTGGCTCCATACAAATTGTAGGATTATTTGTTCTAGTTCTATGGCAAATGCTGTTGGTATTTTTATAGAGATTGTATTAAACATGTAGATTGCTTTGGGTAGTATAGACATTTTAACAATATTTGTTTTTCTAATCCATGAACATGGAATATCTTTCCATTTGTTTGTGTCTTCTTCAATTTCTTTCATCAGTATTTTATAGTTTTCAGAGTATAGGTCTTGGTTATGTTTATTCCTATGTATTTTGTTATTTTTCGTGCAATTCTAAATGAAATTGCTTTCTTAATTTCTCATTCTGTTGCTTCATTATTAGTGTATAGAAATGCAGTGGATTTCTGTACATTGATTTTGTATCCTGCAACTTTGCTGAATTCATTTTTCAGTTCTAGTAGTTCTTTGGTCGAGTCCTTAGGGTTTTCTATATATAGTATCACGTCATCCGCAAATAGTGAAAGTTTTATTTCTTCTTTACAGATTTGAATGCCTTTTATTCCTTTTTCATGTCTGATTGCTGTGGCTAGGACTTCTAATACTATATTGAATAAAACTGGTGATAATGGGTATACTTGTCTTGTTCCTGATCTAAAGGGAAAAGCCTTGGCTTTTCACCACTGAATATGATGTTGGCTGTGGGGTTTTCATATAAGACATTTATATAAGACATTTATTATGTTGAGATATGTTCCCTTTAGACCTACTTTGCAGAGGACTTTTATCATGAATGGATGCTGTACTTTGTCAAATGATTTCTATGAATCTATTCAAATGATCATATGGTTTTTATCCTTCTATTGTTTATGTGATGTATCACATCAATTGATTTATGAATGTGAAGCAACTTTGCAACCTGTGACTAATTCCCACTTGATCATGGTGAATGATTTTTAATGTATTGTTGTATTTGGCTTACTAATATTTTGCTGGGCATTTTTGCATCTATGTTCATCAGAGATATTAGCCTGTAGTTCTCCTTTTGTAGTGTCTTTTTATGGTTTTATTATCAGGATAATGCAAGCCTCTTAGAATTAATTTAGAAGTTTTCCTTCCTCTTCTATATTTTCTAATTGTTGGAGAAGGGAAGGTATTAACTCTTCTTGAAATGTTTGGTAGAATTCACCTTTGAAGCCATCCTACCCTGGAGTTTTGTTTGCTGGAATTTTTTTTATTATGGATTCAGTTTCATTGCTGATTATATGTGTGTTCAAATTTTCTCTATCTTCCTGATTCACTTTTTTTTAAAGATTTTATTTATTTATTTATTTGAGAGAGAGTGAGAGAGCGAGAGAGAGCTCAAATGAGAAGAAGAGGGAGAAGCAGGCTCTTCACTGAGCAGGGAGCCCAACGTGGGGCTTGATCCCAGGACTCCAGGACCATGACCTGAGCTGAAGGAAGATGCTCAACTGACTGAGCCACCGAGGTGCCCTTTCTGATACAGTTTTGAGAGGTTTTATGCTTCTAGGAATTCATTCATTTCTTCTAGGTTGTCCAATATGTTGATGTACAATTTTTCATAATATTCTTATAATCCTTTGTATTTCTGTAGTGTTGGTTATTTCTCCTCTTTCATTTCTGATTTTGTTTATTCAAGTCTTCTTTCTCCTTTTTTATCATTCTGGTTAAAATTTATCAATTTTGTTGATATTTTCTAAGAACCAGATCCTGGTTTCTTCAATCTGTCCTATTTTTGGCTTCTATTTTGTTTATTTCTGCTCCAATATTTATTATTTCCTTCCTTCTGCTGGCTTTGGTTTTGTTCTTCTCTTTTTGGTCTCCTTAGGGGTTAAGACAGGTTGTTTATTTGAGACTTTTCTTGCTTCTTGAGGTGGTATTGCTGTAAACTTCCCTGTTAGAACAGCTTTTGCTGCATCCCAAAGATTTTGGACCATTTTGTTTTCATTTTCATTTGTCTCCATGTGTTTTTTGATTTCTTCTTTGGTTTCTTGGTTGACACATTCATTGTTTAGTAGCATGTTATTTAGCCTTCATGCACTTGTGCTCTTTTTAGATTTTTTTTTGATTTCTAGTTTCATAAAGTTGTGATCAGAGATGATGTATGGAATGTCCTTGGTCTTTTTGTATTTGTTCAAACTTGTTTTGTTGCCTAATATGTGGTGTATCTGGAGAATGTTCCACGTGCCCTTGAAAAGAATGTGTGTTGTACTCTTTTAGGATAGAATGTTCTGAATATATTTTTTAAATCCATCTGGTCCTATGTGTCATTCAAACCCACTGTTTCCTTGTTGATTTTCTGTTTGATGATTTGTCCATTGATGTAAGTGGGGTGTGAAAGTTCCCTAGTATTATTTTATTACTATCTATTACTTCCTTTATGTTTGTTTTTAACTGCATAAATATTTTGGTGCTCTCCTGCTGGGTGCATAAATATTTACTATTGTTATAACTTCTTTTTGGATTGTCCCCTTGATGATTATACAATGTCCTCTTTGTCTCCTGTTACAGTCTTTGTTTTAAAGTCTACTTTGTCTGATACAAGTATTGCTAACCCAGCTTTCTTTTCAGATTCATTTGCATGTTAAAAGTTTCTCCATCCCCTCACTTTCAATTTTTAGGTCTGAAATGAGTCTCTTATAAGCAGCATATAGGTGGGTTTGGTTTTTATCCATTCCATTACCCTTTGTCTTTTGATTAGAGCATTTAATCCATTAATGTTTAAAGTAATTATTGATTGGTATGTACTTATTGCCATTTTGTCACTTGTTTTATGCTTTAAACTTTACTAGTTTTTCTTCATTCTTTTCCTCTTTTCTCACATTAGTTGGCTTTCCTTGGTGATATACTTGGATTTCTTTCTCTTTATTTCTTACATATCTGTTGCTGGTTTTTGACTTGTGATCACCATTTGGTTTGCCTATAACATAATCTGAATATAACAATCTTCGTTAAGTTGATGGTCACTTAAGTTTGAACCCATTCTTTACTCCTTTCCTCCCCACATTTTAGTTATATGGTGTCATAGTTTACATCCTTTTATTTTGTGAATCATTTGACTGTTTTTTACAGACATAGTTCTTTACTGCTTTTTTGCTTCCTACTTTCCTTACTCTTGCTTATGGTCTTTCTTTTCCACTCAGAGTCCACTTTAAGATTTCTTGTAGGGCTGGTTTAGTGGTTATGAATTCTTTTAACTTTTGTTTGTCTAGGAAATTCTTTATCTCTCCTATTTTGAATGATAGCATTGCTGGTTAGAGAGTATTGGCTGCAGATTTTTCCTTTCAGCACTTTGAATATATCATGCCACTCTCTTCTGGTCTGCATAGTTTCTACTGATAGCCTTATGGAGTTTCCCTTATATCTAACTGTTTTTTTTTTTTTTTTTTCTTTTCTCTTGCTGCTTTTAAAATTATCTCTTAACAACTACTTTTGCCCTCTTAATTAGTATGGGTCTTGGTATGGACTCCCTTGAGTTGATTTTGTTGAGGATCTTTGTGCCTCCTGGATCTGGATTTCTATTTCCATTCACAGATGTAGGAAGATTTCAGCTATTGTTTCTTCAAATTTCTCCCCCCTTTGCTTTCTTTTCTCCTTCTAGGATCCCTATAATGCAAATGTTACTACAGTTTTGGTGTCACTGAGTTTGTTAAATCTACTCATTTTTCATAATTTTTTTTCTCTCTCCTCAGCTTGATTACTTCCTCTTCTCCAGGTGCTGATTTGTTTTTCTGCTTTGCCCAGTCTACTATTTATTCCATCTTATGAATTTTAATTTCATTTATTGTGTTCTTCATTTCTAGTTATTTTTTATTTAACTGTTAAGGTTCTCACTGATGTCCTCCACCTTTTCTCAAGTTCAGTGAGTATCTTTATGATCATTAATTTGAATTTTCTATCAGGCATATTGCTTATCTCTATTTCACTTAGGTCTCTTGCTGTGATTTTGTCCTGTTTTCTTCATTTGGACATACTCCTTTGTCTTTCATTTTCTCTAACTCTCTGTGTATTTTTTTTTTAAGATTTATTTATTTATTTGAAAGTTGGGGGAGGAGCAGAGGGGGAGGGAGAAGGAAAGAATCCCAAGCAGACTCTGCTCTGATCACAGAGCCTGATGCAGGGCTTAATCCCACAACTCCAAGATTATGACCTGAACTGAAACCAAGAGTCAGATGCTCAACCAACTGAGCCACCCAAGCACCCCACTCTGTGTGTTTCTGTGTTTTAGGAAAGACAGCTATGTCTCCTGTACTTGAAAGTAATGGCCTTATGAAGAATAGGTCCTATAATGGCCTGCCATGCAGTGTCCCCTTTCCACTAAAACCTGGACCTTCAAGGGTATCTCTTATGTGTGATGTGTGCACCCTGGTAATGAGGCTGAACTGCTTTTTCCTTTAGTCCAGTTTGCTGCAATGGACTTCTTGGCTTGTTTTGGGCAGTGTTTGGGCCCTTTGATGTTATTGGCCCAGTCTGTTGATGCCTTGGCCTTAATTAAGTCAGACCAGGCATTTGCCTGAGATGAAGTAGCACCAAACTGCTGAGTACTTTTCCTGTATTGTTCCCTGAGAGACTTTTGTTGATGGATGGAGCCTGCAGTCAAAACCAATTGTCTGATGCCCACCCACTGCTGGGACCTCTGACTGGCATGTGTCATTATCTTTCCCTCTGTCTGGGACATGAGTCACTTTGGAGTTGTGTTGGTCACTGTCGTGGTTGCTTGCACACTGTGAGGCCTGTGATACCACCATATATGGGTTTTATCTAAGAGGGTATTGGAAAGGGTGGATCCCCTGAAGCACAGTGCAAAGGAATAGGGCTTTGAGGGTCCCCAGTCCTCTGCCTGAGAGGCCCAGCAATGCTGCGACTGAAGTGGGCCTGTCTGGAGGGATGGATCCCTGGAAGAACAGGGCAGTGGTTCTAGCAAGCTTTGCACCCCCTAGTACTCTGAGGGAGGGGCCCTGCAGTGCCTGGACTGAGGCAAACTCTCTGGAGGGGTGGATTGGTAGAAGCACAGTGTGGGAGGGGTGGCAGTGCTAGCAAGTTAGGTAGTGAATACTACCGTTGTATTTATGCTGAGGGGTGGGGAAGGGAAATGGTGCCTGCTAACTCCTTTGTTCATGGAGGAGTTCCTCAGGGATATCTGTCCAACTGACTCTCTTTCCAGTATGCCCCAGGCACCTTTTAAAGTGTTGATTCTGTGTTGTATCTCCAAGGTCTGTTTGTTGTGCTGTGTCTTGAAGGGCAGGGATTCAGTTTCCTCTTGCACTCCTGGGCTGTACCCCAGCCAACACTGCTGATTTTTTAAATACAGTTTTTTTAATTCCTTCTGGTTGTAAGAACTCATGAAATTTGGCCCCTCTGGTTTTTAAAGCCAAATGTTATGGGGATTCATCTTCCCCATGTGGGATCCCTGGTGTGAGGGTCTGTTTTTCTTCCCTCTCTGCACTGTGACTCCCTGCCTCCCACAGATAGATCCATGAGTTTATTTAGCTCCAGACCATGTCTCTACCCTTACTACCCTATTGAATGTGGCCTCTTCTCTACATTTAGTTGTGGAGCTTGTTCTGTTAGTCTTAGGATCATTTTCTGGGTTACTTATACTGATGTGAGTGTTATTTAGTTGTATCCATGAAATGGGTGAGTTTAGGGTCCTCTTACTCCACAATTTTTCCCAGAAGTCTAAAATATTTTATTTTACCTTTATTATCCTATGCTTACTCTTTCTTTTTGTGGATTCACATATCTAGTCTGTATCATTTTCATTCTGTGTGAAAAATTTTGTTTTTCAGGGAAGTTCTGCTTACAATGAATTTTATCACTCCTTGTCTGAGAAGGTCATTATTTATTTTTCACTTTTGATTCGTAATTTTGCTGCATATAGATTTCTAGTTTATTTACTCTAGTCCCCTTTTCGACCATTTTAAATATTTTATTCACCTTCCTCTTGTTCACTTCATTTCTGATGAGAAGCCTGCTATAATTTTTATTCTTGTATCTCTATAGGTAGGGCATTTTTTTTTCCTCTGGAGTTTAAACATAACACGTGGGGTGGTTTGTTATTTGTTTGTTTTTCAGTCCAGCTTGTTGTCTGAGCTTTCTGGATATACAGTTTGGTATCATTACTTTTGGAAAGTTCTTGGTCATTACTACTTCAAATATTTCTTTGATTTTGTTCTTTCTTTTCCTTCTGTATTCCAATTTTACTTATGTAACACCTTTTAAAATTGTCCCACAGTTATTTAATGTTCTATTCTGTGTGTGTGTGCTTTCATTACTTTCCTCTTAAAATATCAATTGTGATGTTTCTATTGACCTGTTTTTAAGCCTGATTTCTAGCCATGTCAAGTTTACTAATGATATTGTCGAAGTTATTATTCATCTCCTTTACTGTGTTTTGATTTATAGCATTTCCTTTTGATTCTTAAGTTTTCATATTTGCTTATATTACTCTTCTATTCTTGGTCGTTTGCTTTCTCCATTAGAGCTTGTAGCATATTAATTATGCTTATTTAAGTTATCTTCATTATAATCCCAACATCTGTCTCATATGTGAGTCTGGTTCTGATGGATGCTTTTGTTTCTTCAGGGGATTTTTCTTATCTTTTAGCATGCCCTGTAATTTTTTGTTGAAAAGTGAACATTTGTGTTGAGTAATGAAAAATGAGTAAAATAGGTCTTTAGCGTGGAATACATGTTAATCTGTCTAGGAGTTGGGCTGTGTTTAATGTTTGCTATAACTATAGGTGTTAGGGACTTCAAATTCCTTTAATGCCCTTATTTTTGAGTCCCATATTTACTTTGTGTTTTCCTAAATATTCTTTCTTATACTTTGCATCTTATAACTCTTTCAGTATTAATTCATTGTGATAATACTGGGGCCCTGTTAGTGTGGTGATAGAGTGTGGAAAATAAGGGGGAGCTTTCTATAATCTTACAATTAAATCTCCTTTTATCAACAAATGTCTTTGGGCTGGGACTTGCACAAGTGTTCCTCCATCCACCCATACACTCCCACTTCCGATTCCCATCCCTGGCTTCTGCATCCCCAGCCAATTTCCTTGATTCCTTTGTTGTTTGTTGATTTTTTTTTTTTCCTTTGAGACAGAGGACTATAGGGAGCTGGAGTGGGAGGATTGGCCTTCAACCAGCAGGCATAAAGCTCTAGTCCAGGAAAAGGAAAAGTCACTTGCCCTGGAGAGTAGCCCTTGCTTCTGGAAAAGTCCCTGGGAGAATTTCACAATGATTACTCTTATCCTTCCCTTGCCATTGGCAAGAGGATTTTTTTCTCCACACTGAACCTCCAGAAATTCATCAAAATCACCATTTATGTGTTCTGCAGGTTTATGGCTCTATAAGCAAATAGCTATGACTCTCTGGGTGCATTTTTCTCTTTGGGGTGTAGTTTTGGGGTGACAGTTTGCCCTCTGACCTTCGTTCTTTGATTTAAGGAAAATATTGATATTAATTTGTTTACCTTTTTCTTGTTTTAAGGTTGGGAGTGATGGCTTCCAAGCATGTTGCATACTGAAGCTGAAACTAGAAATACAAAAATCATGTTTTTATTTTAAAATGTATTTTACATTGCAGACAGGTTTAGTAATTAATACTTAGTCTTAAGTAAACAAGAATTAAGAAAAAAAAAATTAAGTCTTCCTACCCCCACAAAAAAAAAACTGCACTTGCCATTTTCTTTGAAAATGTCCTGTCTATCCTTTCTGCCAACCCTCCTCCCACATTTTAGGGTAACTTTCTTTATCTTTCCCTGCTCTTAACTTTTTTCACTTCTAGAAACTACAATAAAACAAAAAATTTGGCAAGTTTTTACCATTAAAAAAAAAGTTTTTACCATGAAAGTCAGTGTAAGCAATCTTCTGCAAACTTGGTTATGGGAATACATAGACAAGTTCAGTTACTTTAGGCTGAAACTCAGCATACTGGGTCCTTCTTTGCTGCCATGTACCAAAAGTGAGGTTAAAAAAATAAAAAAAAATTTTGAAGAGAATTGAGTGAAGTGAATAAGTAGACAACATGGCCTGTGCGGAAAGATGGAAAGACTTCAGTTCTTTCATTCAGAGGTGAACATTTACAACTTAGATCTGAAGTTACAAAGTCTTGAAACAGAAAGTATACTAAGTGGAAGGGTGGTGCTTTGATACCTACAAATCTTCAAGGAGAATAGTGATTGTGATCTTCTAAAGGATTTATATATATTATATAGTTTGTCTAAAGTGGAAAACAGAACCTAATCTCTTTATGCCTTTGAAGATTCATGGCTTTATAATATTTGCTTAACTCTTCCATCATGTTCTCTTTGACTTCGTGTTCTTCAGAATAATTTCATGACCTTAACTTGCCTTCCTAAATAAGTTTCTTCTAATGGGAAAGGAATATACTGATGGGAAACAAGAGGAAGGTTATCTAGGTAGTTAAAGTTTTCATGGTAAATGAATATATTGACCTTCTCTTTAACAAATTAGTGTTCTATGAATTTGGTTAGCCTATGGCAGGCTTTTAAGGCCTAATAAACCCTTCAATCATGGGGGGGGGAAGACTTGAAACTGAGATGATCGACCCTAAAACTCTTAAGGAAAATGATATATACCATTAAAGGATATCTGAGTATATAGGTAATGTAGAATTTGCAAATATAAGCTATATTAGTCACTATTACTTTTCAATGGTTATTGGATACTGATGAGGAGACATGCTGACCTTGGCACATTAGCAGTATCCAAAATACAACACAACTTAGCAAAATGCAATTAGCTAAATGGATTATTAATATAATCATTGCTGTGGGCACTAATTAAGATGAAAATTAATTTCATTACCTGGTATAAGAAAACATCTAATCATATAAATTATCACCATTATAGAAAACTGTTTGCCTTAGAAGCCACATCTTTAAAAGGATAAGAATAAACCACCTTATAATAATTGTTTTTCATAGCCATCTAGCTATTGTCCACGAATACAAATTAAGTGCTTTATAGGACTTTGTATGACAAATGTTAGGGTTAACAATGATATAAACTTACTATTTAGATTTTTTTCAAAATATTATTTAAGTGGAAAGCTAGCTAAATTACAAACTATTAAAATACTAAACTTTTAGCACTTGCAGTTCCGTTTTCAAATATTTAGGTGGGTAAGAATGCTATACTAGTTCTTCAAAGCTGTCCATTTCTAAGTGGATTCAAAGCAACTCAAGGTAGTGAAAAAAGGTTTTAAAAATTTGGCTTACTAAGAAAAAGAGCTTCATTTGTAGAGCATTCAGTCACTTGTTAAATATTAGTTGAATTTACCTCTAAGCTATACAACAAAAAGTAAAAGCAGTATACATCAAAAACACATGCCTATTCATACTGATAGTACAGAGATAGATGCAACCAGATTCCTGCCCTGCAGGAGATTAGAATCCTGTGACATAGACCGATTCTTTCAATATAAAATGATAAAATGGGGTTATGAACACGATAATTAATACAAAGGGAAGACTCTGTAAAAGTTGTATTGATTATTCGCCAGATGTTAGGCAGGTTATGTAAATTATCAAATGTAATCTCCAAACTTCATAGGGCTGATAATATTAAGTCTTGCTATTTTAAAGATACAAAAACCCCTACTTACAGAAGTTAAGTAAAGTGCCTAATTTACTGATATTAATTGCTAGTCAGGATTTGAACCCAAACAATGTGATGCCAGGGGTACTACTGCTTTACGTATATTCGTGATAATAAAGGCAGGTTTATGGTGAAGCATAGTTGGGGTCACATTAAAGTTGTTTTTTTGGTAGCCACTAAAAGTTGGGAAAGTGCAAGAGGATATAAAGATAATTGAAAAAACATACTTTAGATGGTAAAAATTTTAAAAGTAAAATTCAAATGACTTCCCTACAAAATATGATAATACTGCTAAGCCTCTATAATAGTTGGCATCAACTAGAAATTTTAGATGAGAAGGGCGCCTGTGTGGCTTGGTTGAGCATCTGACTCTTGATCTCAGCTCAGGTCTTGATCTCAAGGATGTGAGTTTGAGCCAGTGTGGAGCCTACTTAAAAAAAAAAAAAAGAAAGAAAGAAATTTTAGATATGAGGAGAAACAGCTGGCTTACCTTCTGTTATAGTTCTGTATAAGAAGTTGCTCAGGTTATGAAGTTATTTTAGGGAATATGTTCTTGTGATAATATTAAATATTATGAAAATATTAGTAGTTGATGAATGAAATTAAATAGGACTAATATTATTTTAGAAATATAAAAATAAGCAAAGAGTAGTTGAAAAAATATGCCCTGTCAAAACTAAGAATTAAAAGTAAAAGGACAAGATCTAACAAAATATTCATTTTTTTCTATTGTTAAAAGTATTTTTGTATTGCATTCTCAAAAAGCAGATAAAGCTATGAATGTAAAATGCAACTTCAGGTATAGAAATTTGAAATCAGCCTAATGTATCTTGCATTGAAATTTCTAACTCTTGTGAGGAAAAAAATCTGGCATAAAATGTACATACTCGGTTTTTTTCCTATGGCCTGATGAAAATGTTGGAAAACAAACACCATTTGAAACTGATTTGGTTAATAAGGCATACAATTAAAGCCCTCATTCAGTGAAGTGGATCACATGGTAAATAAGGACCTAGAGTTCCAAGAATCAGGAGTTTTTAGTTGAAGCTATTTGCTTTAGAAATAATACTTTTTATATCTATTTTTTTAAAAAAAATGGTGTTGGTATCAAATTCTGTTTGCTGATTTTCTGCAAAAGGCCTGAAAATAGAAAAATTCTCTGGCTGAGCAGTTCTAGGTCTGTGGGTGGGCATCAAGGATTGAGCATACCCAACAGGTAGCCAGCTACAGGACTGTAATCAAGAGAAACTACAATCAGTTTTCAGGGAAGAAAAAGTTCTACATGGAACCACTTACTAAATCTGTTACTGTCTTTCTTGGCCATCATTAAACTCAGAAAAATGACTCTGCATCTTCAAT
This sequence comes from Eumetopias jubatus, assembly GCF_037043125.1. Lineage (NCBI taxonomy): Eukaryota > Metazoa > Chordata > Mammalia > Carnivora > Otariidae > Eumetopias > Eumetopias jubatus. Next base: position 19,885,583 of record NW_028274818.1, on the reverse strand, counting down.
TCTTATCCACTCCTACACAAGCTGTCCCCCGCACCCCCCGCCCCCGCCCTGGACGCTACCAAAAAAAAAAAAAAAAAAAAAATATATATATATATATATATATATATGCTGGTTCATTTTCATTAAATGAATTTTTTCTCTTAGGCTCCCATTTTAGATCTTTTCTTCCACAAACTTTCATTTGTTGGTATTCCTCAAGGTTGCAATTTTAGTTTTCTCTTATAGTATGTTCCTACTGGAGGAAAGCATTCATGACCTTAATTGCCAAAGTTCTACTAGCTGTCAAGTCTGTAATTTTAGATTTAATTCTCCCCTGAGTTTCAAGCCCAAGTTTCACACTGCATGTCAAATTTACCAGAAATGGTGCAAATGCAGAGGACCAAAGCCAAGATGATTATTTACCTCCATGCCTTTAATCTGCTGCTAATTTCAAGAATACAAAGAAGTGACCTTTCCAGTGAGAAACATTCATTACATTCAACTACTTCTTGAACAGCCATGTTTTATCTGCCATCATATGAATCAAAATGTCTCCTACTTCTTTCTTCTTGTCTTAATTCAAGCCTTTGTTTTTTACTGTATAAATGATTTCCATATCCTATTTACTAATCTCCCTTCTCCTTGCCTTTTAGACACTCGAGTGTCTAAAATAGTCTTTTTGTATTCTCATTGTTAAAAACAACAAATACTTTCCACTCACTTTTTTCCATTGTATTTTTACATTGCAAAGGGAATGTGTGTGTGTGTGTGTGTGTGTGTGTGTTCTGATATTAGGAAAATTCTACATATAAATATATAGAATTTTACATACATATATAAAATTAGTATTTTGTAGTTTGTCTGCAAATGGGAATAAATGGGCAAGTCCCACGTAGAAATGAATCAGAAAGACCAGGTAGAAAGTTCTTACATTGGTTCAGGTGATATATAATGGCTCAGGCAGGATAGTGGCAGTGAAGAGGAGGAAACAGAATTGTGAAATATTCAACAGGTGAAATCAACAAAACAGGTTTTTGTTGGTTTCAGATAATAAATTTGATATACATCTGAGATGTAAGTAAACGGATTATATGAGCCTAGATCTTTTAAGAAATGGTTTTAGAGTCAGCAATACCCAAAGAAAAACCATATCCAAAGGGAATCGTTTCAGTGGAGAGATTATCACGGAGAATCCAGAATGATACAGAAAGATCTAGGATGCAGCCATCAGTATTGCCAACATTTAAAGGGAGAATTGGGGTTAGCAAAAAAGACTTGAGAATGAGTTGTCATAGAATCCAGAGAAAACCAGTTGTGTGTTAATGCTTTGGTTGGTGAGAGAGGAGGATACGTATGAGAATGGTAATCTTTTTACAATTCCTTTGGGGATTGGCTTAGATGGGAATTTTGTTTCTTTTCTGATAATATGCTTGTTCTCTCTCTCTCTCTCTCTCCCTCTCTCCAAGGACTTATATTATTTGGCCAGAAAATTACTTCTTACCCGAGTTGGGTATATTTTTCATCCAGCTAATTTTTTAAAGGATTTTTGGTAAAGCCAGTCTCCCCAAGCCTCTGTCCTCAGTTATATATCCCTGATATATATATATATATGTATATATATATATATATACATATATATATACATATATCCCTGCTGTATTCCAATCTTGTTACAAGTAAAAGTAATTACTGTATTAGAAGTCATAATATCTTTACAAGTAACCAAGAAATTAGAAATGTCTGCACTAAAGCAACCATCAGCAGAAAAGCAAACAATTCTATTGTCCATCTTCGGTTTAATAGAAATTACAAATGAGAAGAAAATGATAGAGATCACTGCACAGCCATATAGAAGAGATCTTTTGCTTTACATGAAATATTTCTCCTAGGCAGAAGAAACAGGATACTGAAGGATACCAATAATATGAGGATATCATAAACCTTTTGTAATTCTTGGAGCTGAATTCTCCGAGCAGAGGAAGCATGTTTTATTATATGTTGGTAGTAGCCATGCAGAGAAACTACTCACAAAAAATGGCAGTGCATTAGAGGAGGATGATCAGTTCTTATACATGCTAAGTGGATCCAGAAGTGCTTCTATCTGTTTCTGCCCACACATGCTGCAACATTTTTTTTCATGAGTTCACATTCAGATTCCTTATATAATGAGTGATTAAATTTCAAATAATTTCATATTTTAATCTGCAAATTAAGCTCAATATATAATTATTATTTAAACTATATTTTCCATCTAATTAATCTATGCACGTGGTTAGAAACCTGATTGTAGACTTATAATGAAAGACTCACTTTGAAGCCCCAGTCCCCCTTTTTAAAATTTTATTTAATTTAAATTCAATTAATTAACATATAGTAGATTATTAGATTCAGAGGTAGAGTTCAGCGATTCATCAGTTGCGTATAACACCCAGTGCTTATTACATCACGAGCCTTCCTTAAAGCCCATCACCCAGTTACCCCATCCCCCTCCCACCTCCCCTCCAGGAACTCTCAGTTTGTTTCCTATAGTTTAAAAAAAAGAGTCTTTTATGGTTTATCTCCCTCTCTGATTTTGTCTTCCTTATTTTCCCCTCCTTTCCCCTATGATCCTTTGTTTTGTTTTTTAAATTCCACATATGAATGAAATCATATAATTGTCCTTCTCTGATTGACTTATTTTACTTAGCATAATACCCTCTGGTTCCATACACATTGTTGCAAATGGTAAGATTTCTTTTTTTTTTTGATGACTTAATAATATTGCATTGTGGGTGTTATGTAATAATATATATGTATACATATGTATATATGTAACATTCAATTACACACACACACACCATAACTTCTTTATCCATTCATCTGTCGATGGACATCTGGGCTTTCCATAGTTTAGCTATTGTGAACATTGCTGCTCTAAACATTGGGGTGCAAATGTCCCTTTGGATCACTATTTTTGTATCCTTGGGGTAGATAACCAGTAGTGCAATTTCTGGGTCATAGGGTAGTTCTATTTTTAACTTTCTGAGAAACCTCCATACTGCTTTTCAGAGTGGCTTGTACCAGCTTGCATTCCCACCAACAGTGTAAGGGGGTTCCCCATTCTCCAATCCTTGCCAACATTAGTTGTTTCCTGACTTGTTAATCCCAGTTCCCTTTTTTAAAAGGCAAACATGTTTAGGTCCCAGCTAATTTTTTTGTTTGTTTGTTTGCTTTATAACATTTTTAAAAAAATTTTATTGTTATGTTAATCACCATACATTACATCATGAGTTTTTGATGTATTGTTCCATGATTCATTGTTTGTGCATAACACCCAGTGCTCCACACAGAACGTGCCCTATTTAATACCCATCACCAGGCTAACCCATCCCCCCACCCACCTCCCCTCTAGAACCCTCAGTTGGTTTTTCAGAGTCCATCGTCTCTCATGGTTGGTCTCCCCCTCCGATTTCCCCCCCTCATTTTTCCCCTCCTGCTATCTTCTTCTTTTTTTTTTCATAACATATATTGCATTATTTGTTTCAGAGGTACAGATCTGTGATTCAACAGTCTTGCACAATTCACAGCACTTGCCAAAGCACATACCCTCCCCAGTGTCCATCGCTCAGCCACCCCATCCCTCCCAACCCCCACCACACCAGCAACCCTCAGTTTGATTCCTGAGATTAAGAATTCCTCATATCAGTGAGGTCATATGATACATGTCTTTCTCTGATTGACTTATTTCACTCAGCATAACACCCTCCAGTTCCATCCACGTCGTTGCAAATGGCAAGATCTCATTCCTTTTGATGGCTGCATAATATTCCATTGTGTATATATACCACCTCTTCTTTATCCATTCATCTGTCGATGGACATCTTGGCTCTTTCCACAGTTGGGCTATTGTGGACATTGCTGCTATAAACATCGGGGTGCATGTACCCCTTCGGATCCCTACATTTGTATCTTTGGGGTAAATACCCAGTAGTGCAATTGCTGGATCGTATGGTAGCTCTATTTTCAACTGTTTGAGGAACCTCCATACTGTTTTCCAGAGTGGTTGCACCAACTTGCATTCCCACCAACAGTGGTAGGAGTGTTCCCCTTTCTCCAAATCCCCACCAACATCTGTCGTTTCCTGACTTGTTAATTTTAGATATTCTGACTGGTGTGAGGTGGTATCTCAGTGAGGTTTTGATTTGGATTTCCCTGATGCTGAGTGATGTTGAGCACTTTTTCATGTGTCTGTTGGCCATTTGGATATCTTCTATGGAAAAATGTCTGTTCATGTCTTCTGCCCATGTCTTGACTGGATTATTTGTTCTTTGGGTGTTGAGCTTGATAAGTTCTTTATAGATTTTGGATACTAGCCCTTTATCTGATATGTCATTTGCAAATATTTTCTCCCATTCTGTTGGTAGGCTTTGGTTTTGTTGACTGTTTCTTTTGATGTACGAAAGCTTTTTATCTTGATGAAATCCCAAGAGTTCATTTTTGCCCTTGCTTCCCTTGCCTTTGGCGATGTTTCTAGGAGGACGTTGTTGCGGCTGAGGTCGAAGAGGTTGCTGCCTGTGTTCTCCTCTGGGATTTGGAGGGTCTCCTGTCTCACATTTAGGTCTTTCAACCATTTGGAGTCTATTTTTGTGTGTGGTGTAAGGAAATGGTCCAGTTTCATTCTTCTGCATGTGGCTGTCCAATTTTCCCAAGACCATTTGTTGAAGAGGCTGTCTTTTTTCCATTGGACATTCTTTCCTGCTTTGTCAAAGATTAGTTAACCATAGAGTTGAGGGTCCATTTCTGGGCTCTCGATTCTGTTCCATGGATCTATGTGTCTGTTTTTGTGGCAGTGCCATAGTGTCTTGATGATGACAGCTTTGTAATAGAGCTGGAAGTCCGGAACTGTGATGCCACCAGCTTTGCTTTCCTTTTTCAACATTCCTCTGGCTATTCAGAGTCTCTTCTGGTTCCATACAAATTTTAGGATTATTTGTTCCATTTCTTTGAAAAAAGTGGATGGTATTTTGATGGGGACTGCACTGAATATGTAGATTGCTCTAGGTAACATTGACATCTTCACAATATTTTTTCTCCCAATCCATGAGCATGGAACGTTTTTCCATTTCTTTGTGTTTTCTCAATTTCTTTCATGAGTATTTTATAGTTTTCTGAGTACAGATCCTTTGCCTCTTTGGTTAGATTTATTCCTAGGTATCTTATTGTTTTGGGTGCAATTGTAAATAGGATCGACTCCTTAATTTGTCTCTCTTCTGTCTTCTTGTTGGTGTATAGGAATGCCACTGATTTCTGTGCATTGATTTTATATCCTGCGACTTGACTGAATTCCTGTATGAGTTCTAGCAGTTTTGGGGTGGAGTCTTTTGTGTTTTCCACATAAAGTATCATATCATCTGCAGTGAGAGTTTGACTTCTTTGCCGATTTGGATGCCTTTGATTCCTTTTTGTTGTCTGATTGCTGTGGCTGGGACTTCTAATAATATGTTAAATAGCAGTGGTGATAGTGGACAGCCCTGCCGCGTTCCTGACCTTAGGGGGAAAGCTCTCAGCTTTTCCCCATTGAGAATGATATTTGCTGTAGGTTTTTCGTAGATGGCTTTTATGATATTGAGGTATGTACCCTCTATCCCTATACTCTGAAGAGTTTTGATCAAGAAAGGATGCTGTACTTTGTCAAATGCTTTTTCTGCATCTTTTGAGAGGATCATATAATTCTTGTTCTTTCTATTGTTAATATATTTTATCACGTTGATTGACATGCGGATGTTGAAGCAGCCTTGCAGCCCAGGGATAAATCCCACTTGGTCATGGTGAATAATCCTTTTAATGTACTGTTGGATCCTATTGGCTAGTATTTTGGTGAGAAATTTTGCATCCATGTTCATCAAGGATATTGGTCTGTAATTCTCCTTTCGGATGGGGTCTTTGTCTGGTTTTGGGATCAAGGTAATGGTGGCCTCATAAAACGAGTTTGGAAGTTTTCCTTCCATTTCTAATTTTTGGAACAGTTTCAGGAGAATAGGTATTAATTCTTCTTTAAACGTTTTGTAGAATTCCCGTGGGAAGTCATCTGGCCCTGGGCTTTTGTTTGTTGGGAGATTTTTGATGACTGCTTCAATTTCCTTAGTGGTTATAGGTCTGTTCAGGTTTTCTATTTCTTCCCGGTTCAATTTTGGTAGTTGATACATCTCTAGGAATGCATCCATTTCTTCCAGGTTATCTCATTTGCTGGCATAGAGTTGTTCATAATATGTTCTTATAATTGTTTGCATGTTTTTGGTGTTGGTTGTGATCTCTCCTCTTTCATTCATGATTTTGTTGATTTGGGTCTTTTCTCTTTTCTTTTTGATAAGTCTGGCCAGGGGCTTATCAATCTTGTTAATTCTTTCAAAGAACCAGCTCCTAGTTTCGTTGATCTGTTCTACTGTTCTTTTGGTTTCTATTTCATTGATTTTTGCTCTGATCTTTATTATTTCTCTTCTCCTGCTGGGTTTAGGCTTTATTTACTGTTTTTTCTCTAGCTACTTTAGATGTAGGGTTAGGTTGTGTATTTGAGCCCTTTCTTGTTTCTTGAGAAAGGTTTGTATTGCTATATACTTTCCTCTCAGGACTGCCTTTGCTGTATCCCAAAGATTTTGAACAGTTGTGTTTTCATTTTCATTGGTTTCCATGAATTTTTTAAATTCTTCTTTAATTTCCTGGTTGACCCGTTCATTCTTTAGTAGGATGGTCTTTAGCCTCCATGTATTTGAGTTCTTTCCGACTTTCCTCTCTTGTGATTGAGTTCTAGTTTCAAAGCACTGTCGTCTGAAAATATGCAGAGAATAATCCCAAACTTTTGGTACTGGTTGAGACCTGATTTGTGACCTAGAATGTGATCTATTCTGGAGAATGTTTCATGGGCACTAGAAAAGAATATGTATTCCGTTGCTTTGGGATGGAATGTTCTGAATATGTCTGTGAAGTCCATTTGGTCCAGTGTGTCATTTAAAGTCTTTATTTCCTTGTTGATCTTTTGCTTAGATGATCTGTCCATTTCAGCGAGGGGAGTGTTAAAGTCCCCCACTATTATTGTATTGTCAATGTGTTTCTTTGCTTTTTTTATTAATTGCCTTTTATAATTGGCTTATATAATTGGCTGCTCCCATGTTAGGGGCATAGTTATTTACAATTGTTAGTTCTTCTTGTTGGATAAACCCTTTAAGTAGGATATACTATCCTGCCTCATCTCTTATTACAGTCTTTGTTTTAAAATCTAATTTGTCTGATATAAGGATTGCCACCCCAGCTTTCTTTGGGTGTCCATTAGCATGGTAAATGGCTTTCCACCCCCTCACTTTCAATCTGGGGGTGTCCTTGGGTCTAAAATGAGTCTCTTGCAGACAGCATATTGATGGGTCTTGTTTTTTAATCTAATCTGATAGCCTGTATCTTTTGATTGGGGCATTGAGCCCATTTACATTCAGGGTAACTATTGAAAGATATGAATTTAGTGCCATTGTATTGCTTGCAAGGTGACTGTTTCTGTATATTGTCTGTATTCCTTTCTGGTCTATGTTGCTTTTAGGCTCTCTCTTTGCTTAGAGGACCCCTTTCAATATTTCTTGGAGGGCTGGTTTCGTGTTTGTAAATTCCTTTAGTTTTTGTTTTTCCTGGAATATTTTTATCTCTCCTTCAATTTTCAATGACAACCTAGCTGGATATAGTATTCTTGGCTTCATATTTTTCTCGTTTAGTGCTCTGAATATCATGCTAGTCTTTTCTGGTCTGCCGGGTCTCTGTGGATAGGTCTGTTGCCAATCTAATATTTCTACCATTGTAGGTTACATATCTCTTCTCCCGAGCTGCTTTCAAGATTTTCTCTTTGTCTCTGAGACTCATAAGTTTTACCATTAGATGTCGGGGTGTTGACCTATTTTTATTGATTTTGAGAGGGGTTCTCTGTGCCTCCTGGATTTTGATGCCTGTTTCCTTCCCCACATTAGGGAAGTTCTCTGCTATAATTTGCTCCAATATACCTTCTGCCCCTCTCTCTCTTTCTTCTTCTTCTGGTATCCCAATTATTTTAATGTTGTTTTGTCTTATTGTATCACTTATCTCTCGAATTCTGCCCTCGTGATCCAGTAGTTGTTTATCTCTCTTTTCCTCAGCCTCTTTATTTTCCATCATTTGGTCTTCTATATTGCTGATTCTCTCTTCTGCCTCATTTATCCTAGCAGTTAGTACCCCCATTTTTGATCGCACTTCATTAATAGCCTTTTTGATTTCAACTTTGTTAGATTTTAGTTCTTTTATTCCTCCAGGAAGGGTTTCTCTAATAACTTCCATGCTTTCTTCAAGCCAGCTAGTATCTTTAAAATCATGATTCTGAACTCTAGGTCCGACATCGTACTAATGTCCGTATTGAGTAGGTCCCTGGCAGACGGTACTACCTCTTTTTCTTTTTGCTGCATTCATTTTTTTCATCTTGTCATTTTGTCCAGAGAAGAATAGATGAATGAGAGAACAAAATGCTACCAGGTTAACAACGTCCCCAGCAAATATACTATAAACAAATCAGAAAAGACCTGAAACCAGGGGGAAAGAAAGAGAAAGAAAGAAAAAAGAGAGAAAAAAAAAGAAAAAGAAAATGATAAAAACAAACAAAAACAGAACAAAACAAAAAAAAGAATATGATCATATATGATCAGGCTAGTGCATAGATCAGTGCCACACACTAGATTTTGGGTGTATTTTGGTCTGTTAGAAGAAAGTGCCTCCTAACATTTTAAAGAAAGAAAGACATATATATACAAAATAAGGTTTGATACAATGAAGGGATCGAAGATGACTGTAAAGATGGAAATTATAAAAGATTTTATAAAAGGAATTGATAAGAACTTGTTTGAAAAAAGAAGATTTACAAAAAAAAAAATGAAAAAGAAAGGGGAGAGAATGTGATCAGGCAGGAGACTACAACAAAGCCATACACTAGTGATTTAGGGTATATTTTGATCTGTTAGAAGAAACTGTATCTCAAAATTTTAAAGAGAGAACATATATATATGCCAAAAATAAGGGTAATACTATGAAGGGATAGAATATGACTCTAAAAATGAAAAATAAAATTTTTTTTTTCAAAAAGGGATTGATAAGATGTTGGTTGAAAAAGGGAAAAGAAAAATTCAAGAAAAAAAAACTTAAAAAATTAACTTTGAAAAACTAATGAATCATGGTAAAAAAGCCGTGAATTCTGTGTGCAGTATTCCTGAGCGTTGGAGTTCTCCCGTTCTCCTTGATCGGTAAACTTGGTCTTGTCAGGCTGTTCCTGCTGATCTTCTGGGGGAGGGGCCTGTTGCCGTGGTTCCCAAATGTCTTTGCCGGAACCGGAATTGCCTGGCCCTTGTCGGTCCGGGCTAAGTAATCTGCTCAGGTTTGCTCTCGGTAGCGGTTGTTCCGTGCAAGCTCTCAGTACAGCTTTGGAGGACGAGAGTGAAAATGGTGGCCTCCCAATCTCCGCCCGGAGGAGCCCAAAACTCGGGGCCCCGCTCCTCAGTGTGCCCCCAGAGAAAAGCAGTCGGTCACTCCCGTCTCCCCGGTCTCCGGCCGCACTCCGTGCTCACCCGGCCTGTGAACGAGCATTTCTCTCTCTGGCACCCGACCCCATGTGGAGTCTCAAACCCAGCAGATCCCTACAGTGAGCTCCCGCGCCGCTCCTCCTGGGGGAAGAAGGGGAGTCTCCCCGGATCTGCTGCTTGCTGGGTCTCTGCTGGAGGAGCAGTGGCCCGACTGTGTCGCCAATCAGTTTATGGCGACCCCAAGCTGAGAGCCCGCGCCTCAGCTCTGTCTCTGCAGCCGGCTTCCCCGCTCTGATACCTGGGAGCTCTGTTGCACTCAGGCACCCCCGGTCTTTCTGTGACCCCGAGGGTCCTGAGACCAGACTGTCTTGCGAGTGTTCCACCCCCCACTTAGCCACTGGAGCAACGTCCCTCAGCGGATCAACTTCTAAAAGTTCCGATTTTGTGCTCCGCGGCTCCATCACTTGCCAGAAGCGGCTGACGGAGGCCCCCTCCCCCGCCGTCTATCCTCCCGAATATCACCTCGGATTCACTTCTCCGCATGTCCTACCTTTCAGTAAGTGGTCGCTTTTATGTTCAGAGAGTTGTTGCTATTCTTTCCTCGATTTCCTGTTGAGTTCGTAGGTGTTCAGAATGGTTTGATCCCTATTCAGCTGAATTCCTGAGACCAGATGAAATCCAGGTCTCCTACTCCTCCGCCATCTTGCTCCGCCCTCTGTGCCTTGATATCCTCTTCTGGAAAATGGGGATGACACCTGGCTGTGTCGTCAGGTCGAGGGTGGTACCAGATGGGATATGGACACAAAATCACTTGAAAAACTCCAGTGCAAAGAAGCAGGACCTAAAGAACTCACTAGATCACCAAACCGTTTACTGTACAAAGCCGTCCTAGCTAATTTTTAAATCTAGATCAGCAATAGTTATATTACTAGGATCTCTATTTAACTATTTTAGACAATAATATGTTAACTTACCTAAACCACTCCTTTCTTACTCCTTCCACATCCTTCCAATATAGTTACTACTAATTTTTGTTTTTATCTGTTAGTTTTGCAACCTTAAATAATGTTTTTCTACCTGTTTTTACATGTTTTCTATTAGAGTTTAAGAGTATATATTAATTTCATATTTTGCTAGGTGAGAATATTAATGCCTAAAGGTTAGTATTAAAAGTATTTAACAACTTATATGGTGCACAAATTATGTAGAGTGGATTCTGAACTCTGGGCCAGTCAGGAGAGACCCAGTCAGTGAACAGCCTTATGGGTACAACCTTATGGGTACAATCTTTCTTTTGGCATACCTCCTCACTTTTCACTTTCAGCCTCTGTCATCTTCATTTTTCTCTTCATAATTAAAAAAATTAATTTTAGGGGCACCTGGGTGGCTCAGTCATTAAGCATCTGCCTTCGGCCCAGGTCATGATCCCAGGGTCCTGGGATCGAGCCCTGCTTTGGGCTCCCTGCTCTGCAGGAAGCCTGCTTCTCCCTCTCCCACTCCCCCTGCTTGTGTTCCCTCTCTCACTGTGTCTCTCTCTGTCAAATAAATAAATAAAATCTTTAAAAAAATTAATTTTACTTCCTCTTCTGGAATCCTAAGACTGATATCTGTGTTTTATCTATATTTATGTTATATTTTGAGTGTTTCTCAAGTTTAACTACATAACAGAAAAATCTAGAGCACTTTTACAAATAAGCTCATGACTGGGCCCTGATACCAGACATTCTAATTTAATTGCTTTGAAGACAGAGTTAAGAATTACTGGTCTGTAGCTCAAATAGAAATCATAAAATTGAATAAAATATTTCCAATCCCTTTATATACATGATGCTCACAGCCAAGGTTACATTTTCTCATATGGACAATTGTGTGTGTGTGTGTGTGTGTGTGTGATTTTACTTTATTTTGTACATAGTATGTCCTCAAAATTTTCATGTAATCATCTGCTCTGTTGAAGTGTTTTATTTTGCTTTGTTTTCTCCTGGAGGTTTCTATAAGCTATTATTCCAGTTCTCTAAGTCCTCCCATAGGAAAAAATATTTTGATTTGGTGTAGAATATTAGATAAAAGTCATTTTCCTTTGGAAATGCAAAGGTATTGTTCAATTGTCTAGGTTTGCTGATGAGAACTCTAATCTTGCTCTTGTGTAAGTAACCTATTCTCTGAAAGTTTTAGAGGCATCTGAGGTTTTTAAGATACAGTTTCACAGTACTTGCCAATGTGTAGTTATTTTTTTTAAAAAGGGTTTGCCCTGTGTGCCACTTTTTAAGTCTCGTGACTATTACAGCATGAAAAGCACCATGGAATTATCATTTTCCTAGTCCTCACTTCCATTTTCCCTCTTCTGTGTTTTTAATATTTTTGTTGGTAATGTGTGGCTGATGTGGATAGTTTGAAGGGTTTGATTTATAGATCCATTTCTGTACTTTCACATCTCAGTCTACCCCTTGCTCCTTGACACCTGGGAATCCTGTTTCAGGAGCTTTGCAGACAGTTCGAGTCATCTCCCCATATATACTGTAGAGATTCATCCTTCCTCCTCTCCCCCCTCTCAATCACCAATATTCCAAAAGCTTTCTGGGATAATTATACATGTTGAAAAATCTAGTTGACTAATGATCTCTCTACCATTTTGATTCTTCCTTCCTCCCTGCTTCCTTCCCTCCTTCCTTCTCTTTCTTTTCCTCCTCTCCCCTTCTACTGCCATCCCTCTTTCTCCTGCTCCTCTTCTTACTTCTTTTTGTTTATTCTCCATTAGTGACACATTGGCAGGGTCTTGGGAGTAAAAAGAAATAAATCCAGATGACTTTTTATCTTTGAATATAAGTCAATTTATTCTAAAAAGCTTCACCATAGAATTTATTATTTCTATACTATATTAATATTGTATACAAAGATAGTAATTATGGACTTACATATTTAAAGACATTGTGTCAGGCAGTTGGACTTCTTTGATATTGTGTAAAGTAATAAACTACTATAATGAATGACCATAGACTACTGGATACCTTTAGATAGTTCTCTTGTATTCTCTTTTTCTTAATTTATTTTTTTTCTTTTTCTTCATTTCTTAAAGTTTCCACGTTACTACTTCTTCCTTGGTATTGTTTTTATTCAGCCACATTCACATTGTTTTCTTGCTTATTTTGCAAATCCTACAAATAGGATTTTGAATTCCTTTTTTAAAGAGGCATAAGCATATCATGTTCACGTTCAAATGCATTTCCATGTGCAAGATGACTACTATACATTCTGTTTAATGTGACAGAAATATTTAATGTGGTAAAATTAAATTAAATTAAATTAAATTAAATTAAAATTTAATGTGGTAATGAGAAACCCTGGATATCACTGTTTAATCTGCCACATATATGGTCCTATGAATTTGAGCAAGTTATTAAAACTCTCTGAAATTCATTTTAATGATTTATAAGATGGAGCTTAGAACAACACATCCTCATTGGCTGTTCTATGAAAGAGTTTTAGAAACCTTAAAAGTGCATCAAATATACAACATTAATTAAAACTTGGAATAGTTTTATGTGAACATTGCTTTTACTAAAGAGATGAGCTTTCCACCTTGTGCTATAATTCATAAGAAACAGTCATTAAATGCTTAAAAAATGCGTTTGACAAACCTGTCTTTTGGTTGGAATCTATTATTTAAATTTGAAAGTGCTTCCTATAAGAGTGCTTGAGTAATTTAAATGATTTTTCTTTCATACACTGTGACAGGTCTGTAAATTGTATTGATCTGCAGGAGTTATGCATTCTATAAGCTATTAGATCAGACAATGAATAAATATAAATCTTGAGAGTATTTAAAGAGAAACACACACACAGAAAAAAAAAACCTCTTTTATATGTTTTCTAATTTAGCTGGGATTATTTACTTGATTAATTAGGTCCTCAATATATGGACTTTATTTATATGTTCTACTTTTGAAATAGTATCTATGGTGGGTTTTTTCCTCTTAAGCAGATCAAATCATGTGTATAAAACAGTGGTGCAGAGAGGAAGAGCAACAGCATTTCAGCTCAATGGTTTTCAATTAATCAGCCCAGGAGGAGGTGATATGAATTGGAAATTCATAGGTTCAAAGAGTATCTGATGAGTTTTGACAGAAGACCTATTATCTACTAAATTTTTTTAGCACCTAACTCAGATACCATGAAAACAATTATTTATCATCTAAATCAAGTATTACAGACTTTATTAACAACAAGCATAGTACATTTTTATAATACTTTAACATTTGATAATATTTTTACTATATAATTTATTGTACAGGTGACAACATAACTTCAAGATAGTTAGATATTACTGATATCACACTCTAAAGTCCAATAACATCATTGGTCCACCAATAATTTTATTTGACCCAAGTTTTATTAGATGCAATGTTATCTCCTACTATCCATCACATACTGGAATGCAGACATTTCCTAGAACCTAATGCACCAACCAAAACACAGAATAACTCTTTATAGGTCACACATGGTAAAATGTCTCTCATGCATCTTAAAACAAATTTTTCAAAAGTATAGGTATCCTTAAGTCAAATGTGGGGTTTAAATATATATATATATATATTTTACTTTCCAAATGAATAACAAGTCTTGATTAGTACCTAAAAGTGGCAATAAACTTGTAAAAATGCATTTTTGTTCCCTAGCAACTGTCCACCCTACTGTTTATAATTATTCTGTTTTTTTTTTATTTTTAAAAAGAAATACACATGTACATATACTTCCAGGTAATTTTATTGCTCCTAGAAAGATTGATAAACAATGTCAGCCCAAAATAAGGTGGGATAGGGTTAAAGTATTCCTAGTTGGAGAGAGCCTCAGTCTCACTGTCCTAAGAAGAGGGGAATAGAAGTTTGGCTCAGGATCAATGTATATATAGCAAATACTGTATTACCTTCTTCCTTCTGAGGGTTTCAGATATACAGAAAAAACAGTAGCAGTATCTAAACTTTTTATGAGTTAACTGTCTATAGCTATGATTCTTATCGCTCATCACCAATTGTACCCAATTGTTTCACCTGTAATTCCACCGAGATAAAATTATTCTAAGTCCAAGCCAACACTTATGTCTTAATAGCTAAATGCTCTGAATTTAGATTTTAACTAATTTTATCAGTAGTCCGTAACTATCTTAAGAAGTCTCACTCTCTTGCTTATTGAACAAGGGAAAAATGGTCCTAGATTATCTGGGTATTTCAATCTGCTAAGGTAAGAATTTTAATATAGAGTGTCGTAAAAAGGCTATAAAATTATACCAGAAAATGTCCATAAACTACGAATTTATACTGATTCTTTAAGAAAAGATGACAGAAAGAGCTTTTGGTGTCAAGGTTCCAAAGTTTGATTTTAGTTTGGTGACAATTTTAAGCTTTTTTTCCCCTAAAAGGAGGGAATATAATAATACAATTACAAAGATTCTTACACTAATCTATGTAACACACTTTGTATAGTGTCCAGCACATAGAATATGTCCAAAAACATTTGTTTCCATTTCATAATTTCCTCTCTTCAAAAACCTAAAAAAGTCTCTACTATATCTGATAGAAAATGTTATGCATGAAAATGATCACACAACACTGTGATATAGGAAAATTACAGGAAATAATTGTATAATGTGGGCAAGGTTTCCATATAAAGGTTAAATATATTTTGAAACAAGAAACACATTTTTCAGAATAAATGAACACTGACCAAACACTTAGTAGTCAATACCCCTAGCATGCTAAGGACTTGTACAAATACATACCTTCAATCTACCTGTCTTTGGTATTTAGACATTTAGAAAATTCTAAAAGAAATGTAAGAGAGAGAATGGAAAATAACCTTTTGGAGAATAGAAAAGACATACATACTTAGTTTTCATTGACTTTCTAGTAGAAGCACTGGGTATTGGAAACATTCAGCTTTAACAGAACAGCTTCTAAACCAGTAACATATATATATTATATATTATACATACACATTACATGTATGTATGTTAATTTAGAATATCATGCCGTCATGATTATAATCCTGAAAATGGTACCAGTTTTAGTGTGTCCTTTAAATTATGTAATTAGTACTTAATGGTTATCAAATATGAATTATGTAATGCTATGTGTAACTTCACCAGCCCTAGTGCAGTGGAGATACATAGCACAAGACATTTTGGCATAGTTTGGAGTATTGAGAAATGAACATTCCAAAGATATCCCTTAGCATAGACCTGTGAGGGTGGAAACATAGTTGTAGACAGTTTGCTGTGTCCAAGGATCTCACAAGACTGATTGGGAGCAATGCCACTTTTCTCTCTGCTTTACTTGAAACAAGTTATTTTTCTGTTATACTCTGGAGTCTAAAACTCATTGTACTATTCTTAGTTATTATGAGAGCTCTGAAAGGATAAATTTTAAATATCAACTCACCTAATGTAGCTGGCAGCAGGAATGTTCCACTTTATGGCAATTAGGTGTGTTCAAAGAAGATTATCCAACTCTACAAGGAGATATTAGACATTCAGCTTATTTCTTGGACTCATTTTGACTTCACTTTAAAGACCTGGAAATACTTGGTGATTCCTCATTATTTGCAAAGGGATGAACTATGGTCCAGTGTAGATAACTATGATAATCTGTTCTTTAAAAAAATTTACTGGAAATATAAGACTCAACTGTAGTATGAATTAGTTTCTGATTAGATGCCAAGAGAATATTTTTAAGGAGTACAAGAAGAAAATCACAGATGGCTTTGTTAGTTTGGTATATAAAAAGTAATATAAACCTCTTAGAAGTGTAAAAATGGTCTTTTAAAGAAAGTGGAAAGAGCAAAATAAAATGAAAGTTTTATTGAAGTCCCAAGGCCTGAGAATATCCTAGCTCTTATATCTATGCCACTTTTTTGGCTTTATATTGCTGTTCTTCAAATCAAAATTGCTATTATTAAGTTAACTTATATTTCAATTTTTTTTCTTTTATTCTGGGTGTTAAATTACAACATGGAATTAAAACATATGGGGCTATCACATATAAGGTAACAGTACTAATTTTAGTATAAGGCATGGGAGGTAGCCTTGTACTTTAATTAGATAGGAATGATGTTCTTTTTACCATTTATTTTCTAAAAGAGAAAACATGGTAGAGTTTAAGTCTGAAACTGTACAGATTATGAGATATTACCCAACGCACACAAACCTCTAGATCAGGGAAAAGACCTTTTACTCACAGAGAAGCTTAAGTCAGTTCCCCAGGCCCCAGATCCGAATCCCCACAGCGTGGCATGATGAGAGCCAGATGACCCCTGCATGCATAGAGTGCATCAGAGGAGAGGGACTCTGGAATTACAAAACTCTGAGTTCACCTCGAAGCTGGTGGCATACTTATCCATCCCTCTGAAGGGAGGACTGGGATCTTGTGTGGTTTTGTTTTGTTTTGTTTTTGTTTGTTCATTTGTTTTTCCTCTGGAATGTGAACAAATCTTCCCTTGGGGGTAAGAAGAATGTCTCTACCCTGGAATGTAAGCGATTGGCACTGAGGGAGATCAGAAAGGTACCTCTAAGCTTTATTACCATTTGAATAGGAGCAAATGGCTCTGGGGAAATTCACTGTCTCTAACTTCCAAGGTGTGGGGCCATTTAATCATCCTTTCGGTGCCAGTGCTCTTGGCTCAGAAAACCCTGAACGGGCAGAAATAAAATTAGTCATGGAACATCTTCTCCTGACAAAAGTTTTTGTCAAGAGGACATATAAGTGCAATAAATAAATTATTCTATTGATATCACATTTTCAATGATTATTTTCAACTTAATAAATTTATACTAATATTTCAAAAATATGGAATCTATATTCAAAATAAATAAGTGTCAATAATACACTGGAATTATTTGTATCCTATATGCCGGAAAATGAATAAATGCTCTAATTTACAACTTTTTCATGCACAAAATTAATATATATATATATTTCTATAAATTGGAAAATTAGGCAAAGGATACAAGGATGAATTTCAGAATAAGAAATACAAATGTCATTTAAAAATGAGACATACACAAACTTACTCGTAGACTGAAAAGGCAGTGTATAACACTCCTCACCCCTTTAATACACTTGGCGGAAATGTAAACTATTGACAATATCCAGTGCTAATTAAAATAGAGGGAAAAGGCACTATTGTGCATTCTTGTAGGGAGTGGGTTATATTTCAAACTTCCTGGAATAAATCAACTTTTATCTATTAAACTTTGAAAAAATGGCCCACAAAAACTTACGTTTCTTTTTCTCCCACTTAGAATTGTTCAGATTCATTGACAAAAACTACATGTCCCTGTCCCCTTGCGAGTAGAGGTGTTTATATGACTGAGATCTAGCTATCGGAGGGTATGTGCTACTTCAGGCCTAGATTGTATATATCTTCATTGGTGATCATCTATGCCCTTTCACCTTCTGGTTGGTTTGCAGTAGAAGATATCCTCAGGGAAATTTTGGAAGACATATGTAGAAGACAGCAGAAATTTAGTCATCCTGGGTCCCCAAATGACTACATGGAGGAGGCTCTCCTCTGTTTTGTTCTACTCACCCAGTATCATTACATGAGTGAGGAATTAACTGTAATTGGGTTAAGTCACTAACATGTTATTGCTCACTTATTATAGCACCTAGCTTTACCCTGACTAATAAGATCCTGAAAATCGGGGAAAGAAAAAAAAAAAAAAGCAAAATATATGAGCCTATGTCAAAAAGGATATGATAATCAGTGTTGCAGATAGTAGCAAAACTCTGGACAGAAGATGTTATCCTCCAATAAATTATATAATATCAGTGTCCTATAATATGTTAGTAAACATGCAGAAAGTAGACATGCTATATTTTTAATTAAAAAATAATACATGTGTATAAATGTTTATATATGTTCGTTTGAACAAAGTAAGTTAATAATAACTACTTCAGGGTATAGGAAGGGAGATAATTAACTTGATACACTGAACATTTTATTAAAAATCTGTAACAAAAAGCAACCTTCCAGTAGTTCATCAGTATATATGTTCTTTGACTGTTTTATTAATTTATGGGACTTTAATTTTCTGCAACAGATTCTCTATACGTGTGTAGTCTTGGAAGAAATGGGTCGAACAACACAAGTAATGTAAGCATGTATTTTTTCTATTCATGCGTATATTGGCTTTAGATAATTTTGTTAGGATTTCTTTTTGGCAGAATTACAAATTTTCTGATTAAATGTTGTTTAAATCCTAACAAAATCTTAATAGGACATCATTGTAAGATCAGAGTCCAAAGTATATAGTTTAAGTTACTGTGGGTGAAGAAGACAACATTTGGACATGGTGGTTTTTACTTGATTAAACAAAGATAATTAAAATGTAATAATACCTTCTATTCATTGCATGTGACAGTAAAATTGCAATTTTGTAGTGAGCTGAAAATAATATATACAGTAAGCTATGTTATGAATAGAATTTGAAATTAATACTTTTATTTGTGCCTTGTAGCACTGATAAATACATTTATTTTCATGAAATAAGTCAGCCATTTAAATATAGGGCAATTTTTAACTAATTTTACAATATACATTTGTACATTTTAGCAGATAGCAAAGTGATTTTTTGAATTAAAACACATAAATGGTATCTTCCCTCTTCAAATGCAAATTTTACCTTTTCTTGTTATTTGCCTGCATATATCTTTTTCCAATTAGCATATCTACATGAAATAGCAATTTAGGATGAGGTTACTCATTTTTGTTGCTGTTAAACCCCTTTGAAGGTTTTAGGTTGAATCTGGAATTGTGTAACTAAATTTTCCAAGGAAACACTTCAGATGTAAGATTTCAATTGTGATTTGAGTATGTCATATTCATAGTCTCCTTCTCTGTTTTTCTTTTGTCTGTCTTTACTAATCCTTAGAAATACCTGTTTTCTACAGATAATAGGTTTGCCTTATATGATGGATTAGATTACACCCTTTATAATTTGAGATACGCAAGATTATATAATTGACTTGAAAATAACATCACCCTTGTTTGCCTAAATTGCTGGTATCTCTTCTGATAAAATCACCTCTTAAGCAAAAGTCATCAGTCACAAATAAATACTAAATTAAAAGGAATATGTTTTGCCTTGAAAGGTTAACTTGCAAACACAAACTGTACAAACATTCTGACCATAAAATACATAGTTACTGAGTTAATACACTTTGAAGAGTTAATACACTTTGAAGAGTTTTCCTCCCCATGAAAAGAGGCCATTACAACGTGAAAAAGATAAATAGCCAAGGTATGAAGATTAGACAAATGAGAATTTGAAGAAACACTAAAACAAACTTTGCCCCTTTGACAATTTTTTAACCTACAAACAATTTTGACATTTTAAAAATGGGTATTTGAAAATGTTTTAATATTTTTGGTTGATACTTTTAACTTTTATCATGTGCTAGGCACTTGAGAGATTTTTTAGTCTAAAATTTACTAATGTAATCTCATTAAATTCCTTTTTGTTGTTGGAGGAAACAAATCAAGATTAAATAACTCACCAGAATATACATATCTAGAAATTCTTAAGTCTGAACTTCAACCAAGGTTTGTGTGATTTCATAGCTAGAGTCTTCAAACTTCATACTGTTTGCTGGCAGTGGAATGGATAAACTGCTTAGTAGGAATGAGTGATGTTCCTTTGAAAAAAATAATTTCTAAAACATGATCATTAATGCATTATCTCAAAATGGTGTCAATAATATGATATGGTTGGTGTTTCTAAATCTTTTTTTTGGGGGGGAGAATCAATAAGGATAGATATAGCCCAAATCATCTGAAAAAATTGTGTGATTTCAAAGTATGTCCCCTTTATTATTGTGCTTTTTAGATAACTGAAACAAAAAATGATACTTTAGTTATGGAAGGGTCTTTACTTAAAGTTTATAGGAATTTCATTGTATGCATTTTAATAAATTATTTGCAAGTTAGATTGTAATTAGAATTCTGTTGTTATCTTACTATAATGTAATTAAAGTTGACCACTGAACAACATAGGTTTGAACTATGTGAGTCCAATTCTATGCAATTTTTTGGATAAATACAGTACTGTACTGTAAATGTGTTCATTCTAATGATTTTCTTAATAACATCTGTACTCTGTCTTACTTTATTTTAAGAAAACAGTACATAATACGTTTAACATACAAAATATGTATTAATAATATATTTATATCATCGGTAAATTTCCAGGCAACAGTAGGTTATTTGTAATTAAGTTCTTAGGGAGTCAAAAGTTATATGGGGAATTTTAACTGTGTCAGGGGGTCAGTTTTTCTAACCCCCACGTTGTTCAAGGGTCAACTGTATAATAAAAACTACTATAAATCGTATTTTAATTGATGGAAGTTTTTCTTTTTATCAAATATATCTTACTTCAGACAAAATTTAAAGAAATCAATATGTTTAACAATAAGTAGAAATAATTTTTAAGAACATTTAGTATTATTTTTTTATTTGAAATTCATTAATAAAATCCAAAAATCTCAAAGGAGGACAAATATATTACTGTTAATACTGGACTATGAATCTATATTCTTTACAAATTTATTGAGGTATAATTGACATTAAACTGCACATAATTGAAGTGTACTATTTGATAAGTTCTAACATCTATCTATACTCCTGAAACCATGTCAATCAAGAAAATGAGCATATTCATCATCTCTAGAATTTTCCTCCTTGCGTTTTGTAATTTCTTCCTCCCAACTCTTCATGTCCCAGGCAAAACTTATCAAATATCTGTCACTAAAAATTAATTTCCATTTTTAGAATTTATATAATTAAACTAACTATATACTATGTAATTAGGTGTGGGTGTGTGGGTGGTATAGAAGTATGGAGATCTTGGGCGCCTGGGTGGCTGAGTTGGTTAAGCGACTACCTTCGGCTCAGGTCATGATCCTGGACTCCCGGGATCAAGTCCCGCATCAGGTTCCTTGCTCAGCAGGGAGTCTGCTTCTCCCTTTGACCTTCTTCCCTCTCATGCTCTCTCTCTCTCAAATAAATAAATAAAATCTAGAAGTATGGAGATCTGGCTTCTTTCACTTGGGAATAATTCTTTTTAGATCAATCCTATTTTTGTATATATCAGTAGTTCATTTTTTATTACATTTCATGATAACAGTATGCCACGATATGTTCATACTTCCACCTGTTGGTGGACATTAGGGTTGTTTATGGGTTTTGGCTACTACAAATGATGCTCGTATTAAAGATTGTGTACAGGTCTTTATGTAGATGATTTTATTTCTTTTTTATAAATACCTCATAGGAGAATGTTTGAATCCTATGATGGATGTATTTTTAACTTTTTAAAGAAGCTGTCAAACTCTTTTTCCAAAATGATTGTACCACTTTATAGTTACCCATAGTATATGAGAGTTAGAGTTGCTCCACATCTCTGCCAACACTTAGTATGATTTTAATTTTAGCCTCTCTAATTGGTTTGTCATGGAATTTCACTATAGCCTTAATTTGAATTTTCTACATTCTAAAGAACTAATGATATTGAGAACCTTTTCATGTGATATTTTCTTATCCAAATGTCTTCTTCAGGTTTGTTCAAACATTTTTTTCCCAATTTTTAAAGCTGGATTGTTTTCTCATTATTGGGGTATAAGGCAAGATAAAAGTCCTTTGTGGGAGACTGTATTTATAAGCATAATGTAAATATGTATTTTATGTATATATGTTTGTAAGATTTTGTATATTACATATGTATGCTCAGATATTATTTTAATATATATCATATATATCATATATATGTAGTATTTATTAATATTTATTATATATAATGTTGACCAAGCAAGTGCAAACCAGGCTACGACAGCTGCTCCTGCATTTGCTGGGAAGAGGTTCTAAAAATGGTTTAGTAGCATTGTCCAGAGGATCAGAAGATGAACTATCATTTCCTATTACTAGCACAACGTTCAAACATAATAATTATAATATCTATTAGGTAGAAAGCATCACTGTCGTGCATGCATATGTGTTTGGATGTGTGCATATTTAAATAATCATAGGGGCATTCCACAGAGGAAAGGCAAGTACTTCTACTGTATTCTTTGGTGTGTATGTGTCCTTTTTTTTTTTTCCTTACAGACTAATATCAGAAGTCAGAATAGCAATACAGAGCAAATGCAAAGCAATGTTTCAGTGTTATTTAGAACATATGTAGATCTTACCTCTTAAATATCATCGAGACCAATAATTTCATAAGTGAGAAAGAAAGAAATACAAACTTTGCACAGATGTTTTATGTGTCAAAGTTAAGATTATTTCAGAGGTATTTAAAATTCAAGAAAAACTAAAAGGCCCTGTTGGAAAGAAAGAAATCACTATAGAGGAAGTAGTTTGGACCTACAAGGAAGCATCACCAACTGAGTTTATACCCTGGAAAAAAAGCAATGACTCGGGAAAAAACATTAACCTGTACTTGAACCCAGCCTTCTGTAAGTATCTATATAACCTAAGAAGGTTTCCCTTATAAAATGCAAAGACCAACCAGGGTAGCAACTAGTTTGGGGACTGCATAGGGACCCACTACAAATATATATATATATCAGAGAAGGTGTTTTCTTAAGAACAGAAAGGAGGTAAGCCCTGATGATCTGATGGCAGGTTAGTTAGGTGTACACGATTCATGAGTAGAGCAGTGATCCAGAAGCATTAGGTAGAGGTATAAACCTCCTGTGAGAATTAAGACCCCAGGGGTCTGTGCTCCTGGGTGGACTGCCAAGGGAGAATGTTTGCTAGGTGCAGGTGAGATCATGGGCACATGGGGGCCGAGCAGTATGGTCAGGAGTAGTACTGAGAATGGCAACTTTAGGAAAAAGGAGCACAGTTTAAGGCAAGAGTAAGATAATTTTCTGGGAGACTGCACTCACCAATTCTCCCTGATCCTCTGGAACTTTCAGAAAAAGAAGGTAAAAAGAGGGTTAGGATCATGTACAGACCTAGGCTAACCATATAATTTACCGTCTGGTCTGGTACAAGGTCTGTAGTGAAAGAGGGTACTAATAACAGTTCACCTGGAAACTAGATCTCTCCTGAGCGAACTGTGGTGAGTAGGTTATACTGCTGTTGAGAGAACAATGCATCAGTATAGCAGACTTAGTTTAAAGTTGTCAGAGTGACTGGCAAATTTAGTATTCTCAACATAATTGAGGTTTTGGGATATTTAAATATAAATATAACAAGGGAATTGAAGTTGTTTCTAGTAGTAGTGACAAGGAACATAATAAATGAGTATAATATTTTAAAATTTGTGAACATGCAAATCCAAACTTTCTAGAAATGATTTCTACGAAGATTTGTACAATATTCTAATTTTTCTTTCATTATCCTTTTCAGCAAAGAGGATTGCTTGGTAGAAGTTAGGAGAGTCAGTATTATGCCTAGGTTTTTTAAGTGGGTATTAAGTAGGCATTGAATACACATAGTCTCAAATATATTTATTTGTTTTTATTAATTGGGCTATTACAGCCAAAGTACGTTTTCACCCCCTGAATGTGTTGGGTGGTATCATCACTCAGTTGTGTTATGTGGGGAAAAACTGGAAACTGCCTCTTTAAGATGACACAAATTGAGATTCTAGTGTTTAAAAACTGAAATAATGCCAAGTAGTTTAATTATGAAATGTTTTTATTAATTAAAATGGTATTTTATTAGGTTTAGGTAATATAAAAACAAAACAGTAAATTAAATAATAAAAATATATCAATATTAAAAATCTTATCAATTGTGATCATGACATGCAAAACAGACATGGCTTTATGACAACAGTTTACTCAGCCACGAAACAGACACACTGCCAATGAACCACAAAATTATCTGCAGTGAAAAATAAAAATCATCAAAAACACTAGTTCTGATTATCTAGAGAATGCACTAGCTAATGAATGTCTGTTTTGACTAAAGATAAATCATGGTTTCTAGTGCATCATATTAGTTTCAGAAAGTAAGCAATATATTTCATATTTTTAAGAGAAACATCTCTAAATGTCAAGTATTGTAAATGCATTTTCCTTTCTAAACTTCTGAATGCCTTTTGTTTCAAAACCAGATTTTTTTAAAGTAGAACAGTAATTTATGGCTTACCTCTACTTAATTAGCTTAGAACTTGATTGTCTCCATTGAAATGAAAAGAAACAAGCTATTAATTATAGGCTTAGACCCAAACTGATGGGAACATCAATACTTTTACTGCAATCTTCTCAGTAAATCCCAGATCATAAAGCCTTATGCATGCATTCTGGAGTTGCAACAAGATTTATGCCCGTTAACATGGAGACAATACATTGATTGCCTGCTATGACATCATTAAAATGAGCTGATCAGACAGCTCCAGGGGGAAAAGATCCTCCAGTAAAGCCAGCGTTCCACTGCATCAAGTCATCCTTTCTTAAATTAGGTTATATAATTTTTGAGCCATTATTATTCATATTGAAGTAATATGTTTCGATGTTTAAACCTCAGTATTACAGGTTTCAATACAGACATTGAATTATTTCAATGAGAACATTGAAAACTTAGCAATGTTAATTTCTCTGATCTATTTTATTAACTGTAGATTATTGCCAATAAAATTGCATTCATTTATTTCTAAATGTATTTACTGTGAGACTAATCAGTACCAGAAACACCTTTTTGATGCAAAAATGAAAGGGAAAATTACTGAAGCCTATAATTGATTGGGTGAGAGAAGATAAAATCTAGTGCATAAGTGGGAGTTTGGCATATCAGAAAAGAAATGTCCTATGTATGCCTAATGTTGGGAGAGAAGGCAGAGTTCACTGGTATGTATAAAAGTAAGCAGATAAATTTGGTGTTGGTAGCTTTGGAATGTTCTCATCTGAGAGCTTCTATTTTCTTGATAAACTAGGAGAAAGATTGCCATTTGATATTGTACTAGTAAAGTAATGCTTGAAGTTAGTAGTCTTAAATTTAACATGTTATCCAGCCAATATAGTTATGTGTTTTTGCCCCACCAAATACATCTGCATGGATGCAGGCACAGAATAGGGAGTTTTATCTAGCACAATGTGGACTTCTTCCAGATAAATATGAGAAAGAGAGAGGGGCAAGAGGGTTGATTGTACATGCAGTGTATGATTAGAATGATCCCTCATTTGGGCACAGAGGGATATGAAGGTATGAAAGTGGTAAGCAAGAGTGTATGAGTGATAGCATCTATGGGATATTTTTGGGAAAAAATGGACAAAATATTGTCACAGGGGTGAATATAAAGGGAGTGAGCTGCAGAGATAAGAGTGAGTTTCTGTAGAGTGGAACACTTGGAACTCAGATTATAGAAGTGTTGCAAATAAGGGTCACAACATATTAGTGTGTTTTAAGATCAGTTTCTTGGGTCATGGCTAGCATTTTAGGATAGGATAGAACATTTAGTACATTTGGAAGTAGTGTTTATAATGAAACATTTTTCACATACATGTGCCTGTGTATTTATGTATGTACATCCTGGTCATGGTGTTGTCTTCCATGGCATAGAGTAACAAAACTGAAAGCCACTTCTGGAGTATAGCAACGAAGTAGCGGAGGTAGGTTTGGAGGAGACACAATCAAGGAAGAGAGAAACCAGAGTACTAGAAAAATTATCAACCTGTTATTTTTATTTGAAAATTCTTTCTTCATGGACAGTAAGACTGTAATGTTTATGTATTACTCATTTTAAAGAATAAGCATTTGACCTTACGTTTGTGTTATTTTTCTTCCTGTTGCATATTTACTACAGTTTGGCATCTATAACTATCTTTTTCAATGGTTTTTTTGGGGTGGGGGATATGTGATTTGTTTTCTAATATCATGATTTAGATGCTTATTAATTACCATCTTCTCTTCCAGTATAAACACTTAAGACCATAATCTCTGTAATACTACCTTTATCAAACACAAATTAATGAAACCGTATTATGACTTATTTTTAATGCTTATAATTTTTCTTTCTTTGATACATGAGTTATGTAGAACTCTGTGGCAAAGATTGATTTTTTTTAATTATTTGTCATTGCATAGTATATTATATATTCACTTTTCTGCATAATTAGGGCTTACTGATCAAAGTAAATGGTTAGATGACTAAAGAGCAAACATGACTTGAGAGTAAGAGAGAGAGTGAATTGCTCCAGAGAAATTTAATGTATCTCCTCTTACCTACCTTAAAGGTAATGAAAACCTAGGGACCTTTCCTTTTCCAGAGCATTTGCTTTCAGAAGAGCTAAGGTCTCCTTCTCTCTGGAAATGAGGGAACAGATAGAAAAGCTTATCTAAGCTTTTCATATAATTTTGGGATTCCTGTCCTGTGGTGCAACCACAGTGTATGTGCTGGGTAACGTCTGGCTTCTATCATGCCATTCCATGTGGACTGAGGTTCAGGGAACTGGCAATAAGATGCTCTATGAATAATGAACAATCTGGTCTCTGATCTAGAGATGTCGTGTGCTATAGTCAAGTAAATAATTATAGCTATAAAAACTTAGCAGTACTAAGTACAAATCATTTTATAATTTCTTCTGTGTACTTTCTTGGCTTAAAAATCGTGCACTTAGTGTTTGGTTACTAAGAAAAATCTTGAGCACCTGTATGTTCCAGGCACTGTGCTAAGTTCTTTCACACCCATTATCTCAATTAATTTGATGTCATAATTTTACTGAACTGGCTCTAAGATCCAGATCATAATTTAAATAATGTAAAATCTTTACCGATTTACACTATTTAACAATCAGTTTTGGAAATCATAAGAATCATAAGCATGCTTGTCAAACAAAAGTGTTTAAAATATATTAATTATATCTGTCCACTTTTAAATCTGTCTTCATCTAGGTAATACACCAGAGATTTCTTTTTCTCTTTTTATCTAGAAAACCAAAACTCCATAAGCATGCCAGAAACATTTTAACTAAGAAATGCCACAGCTCTTAGACTGAATAACCAACATAGGGAAGAGTCTGTAGGTATGTGAAAAACAAACTTGTTAATTTTCAAATTAGCGAACTTCACTGAAAATTTTATTTGACTGTGTTATGTTGGAGCCCGACCAGTAGTCACACAGTGAAACATACCTTTTAATAAACTCAGTCTTATTCATGTTATTTAAAAAATTCATTGGTGCTTGTTTTCTATAAATTAAGAATGCTTGAGTTGCTAGAAATAAACCCTTTTAGGAAAAAATAATGTAAGACATACTTTCCCCAGTTCTCTATATTTGAGTAGTTAGCCTGAGCCAAGCTAATGATAACTTGATGTTTAGAATATATACATTTTGCTCATTTGACCCTTCCCATTTTAAGAGGAAACGTGTGAGTCACAGGCAGTAAAAGTATCTTTCATTGGTCCCATGGCAGTCAGTAGAATGAACACAATTTATATATAAAATACTTGAGTATTAATTTTTTTCTTCACAATTTATTATATTGAAGATGAAAACTGGGAAATTTAAGAATACACACAGATAAACAAGCACACATACCACTAGCCATCAAAGCAATTAACACCCTCTAAGGCCTTCCATATTGACTGAAATGGTACACTCTTGTTCTTTTTTATGGCCAACTATTTCACTGTATCTGTACACCACATCTTCTTTATCCATTTATCTATTAATGG